>NC_046158.1:142900391-142976557 GCF_011064425.1 Rattus rattus | reverse complement strand
GTTAGCCCAAATGCTTGAATTACCCTAGATTCCTAGAACAAATGAAACTCAAGACGGATGATCAAAATGTGAATGCTTCACTCCTTCTTTAAAAGGGAACAAGAATACCCTTGGCAGGGAATAGAGAGGCAAAGATTAAAACAGACACAAAAGGAACACCTATTCACATGTGGCCCATGCATATACAGCCTTCCAATTAGACAAGATGGATGAAGCAAAGAAGTGCAGGCCGACAGGAGCCGGATGTAGATCTCTCCTGAGAGACACAGCCAGAATACACCAAATACAGAGGCGAATGCCAGCAGCAAACCACTGAACTGAGAATGGGACCCACGTTGAAGGAATCAGAGAAAGGACTGGAAGAGCTTGAAGGGTCTCGAGACCCCATATGAACAACAATGCCAAGCAACCAGAGCTTCCAGGGACTAAGCCACTACCCAAAGACTATACATGGACTGACCCTGGGCTCCAACCTCATAGGTAGCAATGAATATCCTAGTAAGAGCACCAGTGGAAGGGGAAGCCCTTGGCCCTGCCAAGACTGAACCCCCAGTGAACTAGATTGTTGCGGGGAGGGCGGCAAGGCGGGGAAGATGGGGAGGGGAACACCCATAAAGAAGGGGAGGGGGGGGAGGGGGATGTTTGCCCGGAAACCGGGAAAGGAAATAACACTCGAAATGTATATAAGAAATATTCAAGTTAATAAAAAAAAAAAAAAAAAAAAAAAGAAAAAGAAAAAAAAAAAAAAGAGATGATGCAGCGCCCCAAAAATTAATAAGTCCCAGAAAGAAAGCACTCTACCTACATTTCAAATATTAACTATGAACTAATTTCTTTAATAGTAGCATGGGTTCAGTTCTGTGTAATCCTTTAAGAGGACCCAGCCAAAAACAGTTTTTTGGATTCCACATTTGCTGTGATCCCTAACATTCTTTTCAGTACAGGTCTCAGGTTATTTAAATACCATTTAAATAAGGATTGTAAGTCCTACCTAGGCAGCTAGCAGATTTACACAGCAAAGATCCCCAGAATCATTTCTTAAGTGCATCAGAGTCTTGAAATAGTAGTTTCTTCTCCAGTGATGGGTCCTGATTTGGAGGTCCCAGAGGATGACAAAGCTAGAAAAGTAGAAGGCAGAATCTGTAGCAGCTGTGCTGGGTAGATCATGCACAAGCTGTGTCTTATACCAAATAAGTTTAAGAGTAGTGTATTTTTATACTATTCAGAGGGGACAAGTGATAGGACATGGAGACTTCTATGAAATCAGCAGTAACTATCATACAATGGTACAAACTCAGGGGAAGTCTAATAAAACAGTGCTGCACAAAGGGAACACTAACTGTCTGAAAACATTACTGGCCAAGCCCACAGTTGGCTTGGAACTGATAACCATATCCTTATGTGGTAGAAAGAGTTGGGATCTTAGGATAGAAAACAACCCTTCCCCTAAGCCCCTGGCCACTGACCTTTACCACTTTGTCCAAATTTAACTCTTGTTTTACAAATGAGCACTATTTTGTTTTCAGCACATCAGGGCCTTAGATAAAGCTCCCAATGTTAGACCCCAGGCTGATAAGGGCCTGGAGTTTAAGAAGGAGCCATGCAATTCTCCATACATTACGTTCAAGGCTTGCTTGATTGGGCCAGCCCTCAAGACAACACCGTGCTTCCTTTTCAAAGGCCTGTCACCAGGTATAGTCCTACCCTTGAGGCAAAATTATCCTTTTCTCAAGAACAAAACATGATCCATATGACTGACCAGGCCTCAGTGTTGGCTGTGACCCTAAAATCTCACCTTTAGCAGTTTGCTAGAAGCCTGTTCTTTGATATCAGCATGGGTCTTATCTCTGTTTGTAAACTAGATTTGTCCCCTTTATTATTATTTGAAGACAAATGTCTGGACAATCCTGGTAAACAAACATATATACTACTATCCTAATCTTAAACAGGACTGCTTAGCATACTCCATACCTGTGAGGTGTTTATATCTAGTCCACCTCAGCTACATTCTACTTACTGTCACTTATTATAGCCTAAACGTGGATAAATCATTACATCATCAATTCCACTCATGTACCTCACAGCTTAATATTGGAGTGGTACCCAATACACCAGAGGTCTTTTACAGCCTCCACAAAATCACTAAAAATGGACCCTATTCCTACCTGGTAACTATAAGGTCCCAATTTGGAGAGGATGGTATAAAACCCGGGATTTCATGGTTGATATCTTGCCAAGTATATTTCTCAACACAAGCCACAGCCATAAGAATTTGGGACAATTGCAGGTCACATAATAAAGTAATTCAGAAGTCACAGTCAGGGGCAAGGAGAAACTGTCAAGGACCTCACGAGTGGCTGCATTAGGTCTCGCTGCCGCTTACCATCCAGCCACTGGGAAGGCCGATTACACATGTATTCTTTCCTAAGCAGCTTGCTCCTCTTGTCTGTGAAGATGACCTTGCACTTACCATGTCTGGAGTTCTGAGCCTCCCTGAGACACCCTCACAGCTGAAGAGTCACTCGGAGCACACCACTCAGAAACACTCAAACGGGCTGAGTTATGGAAAGGAAGTTGCAGGCCTTCCAGGAAGAGCCTCTTCCTCGCCTGACTGGGCAAGTCGCTCGGAGGTGCTGATTGGCTAATGAACTTTGAGTGACATCAGTTTAACCCGTAGGATTAGAGGATACTAAAGGGACACAGCCTAATGGTTCCAGCCTGGGCCAATATTTTGTCACACCTGCAGATCTCAAGTTCAGCAGTACAATCGATTCTCTTCAAATAGCTTACCTGTCTGTCCTCGAGTCAATGGCATAATGTTAGACTCAAGATTCCTGCTGAGACTTGGAACTGTGCGGAGTTGGGATGTGAGTTTTTGACCTGGAGACCTGTCTTGGGAACTAGATAGGAACAGATGAAGACCAGAAGTGTCCCATCCCAGGTTGCTCTACATTTCCTGTGCCTTGTGTCCTCCTGGTGGTTCTCTCTTTGGACAGTCAGTGGAGAGAAAGTGGGGTCTCACCTTGGGCTTAGAAGTGAGAGCGCTCCTGACAGCACCTCTACAGGCACCTTTTGGATTGGAGGGCTTTGGGATAGACCCAGCTCTGGGCACTGATGGAGACTGGAAGGTGGTATCATGCTTTGTTATGGACACACATATTGGATGTTTTAGGATGTACTGACCTATGATGATGTGCCTGTAAACTTCACTGAGGAAGAGTGGGCATTGCCCAATCCTTTGCCAAAGAATCTCTACAAAGGTGTGATGTTGGAGACCTATAGAAATCTAATATCTGTATTTAATACAATGAATTTATTTTTCACTTTTTAAAATGTAGGCATAGCTGGTTTGTTTATTGTTATTTGTTTTTGTAACTTCAGTTGAAAATGAGGATGAACGACGTGAATAAATCAGTCATGGTTCTAAAGTTCAGGAAAGGTGGTAAATTAAATGTTGCCTGATTTCCAATAATGTAACATACTTTCTCTGGTACCATATTTTAGGCTCCATTTGGGAAGACTATAGTACTGAAGTATATTTTAAAAGTTCTAGAACACATGGAAGGTAATTGTCATGTGTAAGCTGATAAGAAAGTGCCTCCAAAGAAAGTTTAATAGGTCCTGCAAGTTTTTTTTTTTTTTTTTTTTTTTCCGGAGCTGGGAACCGAACCCAGGGCCTTGCGCTTCCTAGGCAAGCGCTCAACCACTGAGCTAAATCCCCAACCCCTCTGCAAGTTTTAACATAAAGCAGGAGGGTAAAATATGGACTGCTTTATGTTATGGATGATTACTAACTCTCCCAAACCGTGATCACAGATGTCAGGTATCTAATTTGTGTTTACAAGGCATTGCTTAATTAGGAAGGCACAGAAACAATGCCCAACAAATATATCACCATTTGAATCAAATACAGCAGAACCAGACTGTAGAACTTTCACTTGGTTCAATCTCACACCTCTTAGGTATTGCAAAAGGGAAACCCATCAATTAGGTCATAAAAATATTTATACAACCTTGCAATGAGCAAGTAATATGTAGGAAATCTGTTATTAACCATATACTTAGTGTAATAACACTGTTAAATTTGGTGAGATGGAGTGTTTATGAGATTCAAGAAAGGTTTTGTGGAGAAACCTTAAACCCTGTACCACATGTCTATGAGGAAAAAAAATCAAAACTGTGTGAATGAAAGTGGGACTCTTTCACTTGTCATTTTTCTTTTAATATTGATGTCCTATGTCATGATGGATACAAGTCACGTGAGCACAGGGATACTGAAAGAAGCAACATACCTCTTTCTTTTCCAGAACAATTAGAAGATATTCTGTACACCCCACATTGAGTAGAGTTTCTTAATGTGGTATAAGTTTATAAATTATTAGTTTTTGACCATTATTAGGGACATTTAGAAATGCAATGTGCTGATTTTTTATGAGATCTAGGGTTGTAGACATTTTTCTGCTTACATTGGTTCCTGATCCAAATGTAGTATTCCTCACATGGTAGCAAACTTTATCCTGGCACTCAGACTACAAGACCCATGAGTTAATTTTGTTCTCTTCATACATGTGAATAATCTCTTAGAGAAAAAATATGGGATAAAGGTGAGTCCTGTAATCAATGCTCTTCCTATTCCATGTGTTTTCAAACATTCAAGACAACCCATAATGAAAGGGAACACCTTTGAATGTAAACAAACTGATACTATGTTTAGATCATACTGCTCTTTACAGTTAAACCAAATTTGAAATAAAATCAAAGAGATAAAAAGACTCATGAACATAATCAATGTGAGAAAAATTTACATGTGCCCATTGTATTTGCGGGCATGAAATAAATTTTACTGGAAAGCAACCCTCTGATTTTATTCAATATGGTAAATTTTTTGCATTTCAGAGTCATTCTCAAACGTATAATGGAGAGAAGCCCTATGAATGTAACTAGTGTGGTAAAGCTTTTGCACAGAGGAGTAGTCTCAAAACACATAAAAGGACACATAATAGAGAAAAACCTTCTGAATGTAACCAATGCTGTAAAGATTTTGTAAGAAGCAGTGCTCCCAAAATCATAAAAGAAGGCATACAGGAGAGAAACTCTATGAATGTAATCAATGTGGTAAAGCTTTTTCACAAAGCAGTGGTCTCTTAAATCTTAAAAGTACACGTACGAGAGAGAAACTTTGTGAATGTAACCAATGTAGTTTTAAACCATTTTCACAAAGCAGGGGTCTCCAAATACATAAACAAACACATTTATGAGGGAAACACTATGAACTTCATCAATGTTCTGAAGCTTTGTTACATCGCAATCATATTCAAATCTATAAAAGAACATGTACTAGAGAGAAATGCTGTGACTCTAACTAATGTGGTAAAGGATTTGCCCAAAACAGTCATCTCCTAGTACATGAAATAATACATACTGTATAGAAACACGATGAATATAAGGAATGTGCGAGTCACAGTACTCTCCAAGTAAATGAAAGAAGACACACATGAGAGAAACTCTACAATTATTATAAATGGGATAAACCCTTTGTACATTGCAAACATCATCAAATAGATAAAAGAAGACATAATAGTTGAGAGATCCTATGAATGTAAGCAATGTGCTAAAGCCTTCGCATGTCATTTATATTCAAAAGCATGGAAATATAATGTAAAGAAAACCTGTGGGCGCACTTAATATGTCAAATCCTTCACACATTTCTATACTCTCCATCATGAAACAGTCCATACTGAAGAGATTCTCTATGAATATTGTTAATATGTTTAAGCACTTTCAAACTTCTGAAATCTTTTTCATCATGAAAGAGAAATCTTTGGGAAAGATGTCAAAAGAGGTCAAGGCTGAAGAGAAAGGAGGTACTAATTCAATCAATCCACACCATTGATGATTTTGGATTACTGGACCAAGTACATGCTATTATGGGGGAGAGACTCTATATTTGTTTATAAAAGAAAAGGAAAAGCTTTGGACCCCTTCCAGGGTAATATGGATCAGATATGACAGGGGAAGACACCCTTAAGAACTTGGCTACAGAAAAGTAAAGTTTGAGAAAATCAAACAGGACAGGAAATTTGATTTGCTGATTCCTTCACATGGCAACAGCCATATAACTGATCTAGACATAAAAATGCCTCTATTCAAAACTTCAGCTAAAATTAGACAATACTTAAGATTCAGAGTGTAATCCTTCGTATGGTATCAATGAAGATTTAATAAAATTGGTTATTGATCAAATTAACTTAAAAAAGGATAGTTGTCT
Source organism: Rattus rattus (assembly GCF_011064425.1). Classification (NCBI taxonomy): domain Eukaryota; kingdom Metazoa; phylum Chordata; class Mammalia; order Rodentia; family Muridae; genus Rattus; species Rattus rattus. Next base: position 142,970,289 of record NC_046158.1, on the reverse strand, counting down.
TTCATCTGGTCAAACAAGGAGCAAAATTTCACCTTAGCTGATCTGTTCACCTTGCACAGTGTATAGGAAGATCTTAATAGTACTAAAATCTTGGTTGTACCATTCCTATATTGCAGAGTGTTCTGATCTGATAAGAATTATTTGCAGCGAAGCTGAGATGACCTGCTGTTTGAGCTACCTGCCTCCGGCTGCTGTCTCCAGAGACTTGCTTCCAGAAAAGTTTCAGAAATTGCTACTGAATCAAAATGGAAGTTCATCCATCCTTTCCGACAGATTCTGGAACTTCAGTCAAACCGTGAGACTTCTCTAATGCACAGACTGGAAAACAAATGTCAAATCTAGCTATCTTAATTCTAACCAATTTTTTCTAATGTTCCTCCCCCTTCCCAACCCTTTAAAAAATTCATTTTCTCAATTCAGCATTAAGACATTGTGGAGAATCATCATCCTGTGATTTTATAAGTTATAGCTAGGATGGTATTTTAAGGGATAATTTGGAAATGGGCTTAATTTTAAACAGGGAGGAAATATATGGGTTGTGTAACTAAATTTATTGAACAAAACATTGTACAGCCATAAATTTACATTAGTGGGTATCTTTGTATTTGTTTCAAATTTGAGTTATAATTTCTTACATTGGTACAGAATTTATATATTTATACAGATTTAAGGTTTTCATTGGTATAAATATATATGGGTATTTAATTTGAAATTAATATTGTTACTCTTAGGTAGGCATTGTACCTATGCAATTCATTTAAGAACCAAAGCCTCTGATCCAACTCTTCTGCACATGCTATTACAGAATCTTTAAAATCATCACATTTTCATTATGTTATTTATGGGCCAGATAGTAAACTCATGGTTATGTCACATTCTGATTTAATTATAATAAATAGTATTCAATATTATTCAAATAGAAATAGCTGCAAGTAGATAAGGTTTAGCAATTCAGATATACTTTATTGATTGTCTTGAAAATCAGAAATACACAGAATCTGGCATTTGTTATCATTTCATTATTATTTGAATTTTGACAAATAGACGTACTAGCTCATGACAATACTCCCATCATGGTTCAAAGAACATATTGAACATCATAACCTCTATATGGAGTTGCTCCAGTTTTGACAAGATAGCCACTTGGCAAGAATTGCACTAATTCATCTACAGGCAAAATATACTGTCCAGGAAGAGACACAAGTTGCAGAATATATAACTATAAGGTATGATGTATACTAACAACACACAGTCCATCAATTTTGTCTGTATAGGAACATTATTCTGCCATCTATCCTAGCTTAAAAAGTTTACAATTCCTTACCTGAATTATGTTTTTATTTTAACAATATTAATGTTTAAATGTTTAAACAGAAAGTAAAAATGTCATGAAATACTTCATATGTTTAGATATGGCATTTGAATTTCTGATATTTCCAAGACTTTTTATCATAGAGGGGTGTTGAAGTTTGCCAAATGCTCTCTAAGTATCTGACTTAGTTAGAATTTTTTTTTGCTGTGAAGAGACAACATGATAAAGGCAAGTTTTATGACTTTTAATTGGATAACATTTTTTTTTTGGTTCTTTTTTTCGGAGCTGGGGACCGAACCCAGGGCCTTGCGCTTCCTAGGCAAGCGCTCTACCACTGAGCTAAATCCCCAACCCCTGGATAACATTTAATTGGGGGCTGGTTTACATGTACAGAGGTTCAATCCCTTATCATCAAGGCAAGAGCATGACAGCATCCAGGCAGGCATGGTGCAGGAGAAGCTGAGTTCTACATCTTCACTGGAAGTAAGCTGGGAACAGACTCAACATCTTAGGAGGAGGTATGGGGAGGTTCTCTAAGCACACTTCATACTGACACACTTCCTCCAACAAAGCCACACCATCTAATACTGCCACTTCCTGGACCCAGCATATGCAAACCATCACATTCCACTCCCAGGCCTCCATAGGCTTATTTAAACACACAAGGCTATGGAGACCACTTAAATATAGTATAATAAAAAGATACATTTAGTCCAACTTTCAAAGTCCCCATAGTATATAGTGGTATCAACAATGTTAAAAGTACAAAGTTCAGTCTCTTCTGAGGTCCATCCAATCACTTAACTGTACTCCTTAAATTAAGACAAACGGCCAGCTGGGCAAAGTTCAAACTCTGCCATCTCAATTTCTGAAGACAAAGCAATCTTTGGTTCTTCAACTCCTTTTTTATATTTGTTGACAGCAACAAACATTTTTCTCCTGAGTTGGATCTTCTCCCTATTAGCAGCTTTCTTCAGTAGATATCCTGTGGCTCTGTTATCTTTAAACTCTTTAGGTCTCCACAGTAGTTTCAATGTTACAACTTGTTTCAATGTCTTGGATCTACACATAATCGTCCATAGGGCTGGCATCATTTTCCAGCTCTGTCCTCTGCAGCACTCAGGTTGATCCACTTCACTGACTCAGCTGTTCTTGGTGATCCTTTCATAGTACTGGCATCTCCAATACACTGGGGTCTTCCATTGCAACTAGGCTTCACCGGTAGCTTTACATGGTCTCTCTTCATTGTGTCAAACCTCAACTTCTTGGCATGACCCCTTCTGTCCTGGATTGTCAATTGCAACTGAGGGTTTACCTTCACCAATGGCCTTACATGGCCCCTCATAGTGGCCATCCTCAGCTGCCCTACAAGATGCCTTCATACCTTCAAAACGAGTAGCACCTGGGTGACTTTTACACATTACCAAGAACAGCTGCAGGATGCGGTACAAACTTGGCTATCTCTGGAACAAACCTTCTTTGTATTCTCAGAAAACATTTGACAGAAAATCTCACCTCAGTGATGCTGATGGCTTTCTTAGCTCCAGCGAAATAGCATCAATTGTCCCAGTATTCTCCTTCTCCTCTTGAATATAAAGCTAGAGACACAGAGCCGAAGCTGCTCTGAGTTCTGCTTCTTGCAGGAACTGGAACGTGGCCCCCATGTTCTATTACATTATCACTAACTTACTCTTCTCTATCTTTTCTAACTTATTCACTCCCTAAAATTGACTGTCCTGGATCTTGATCTGTAGATTGACCTTGCTTTTACAGAACTGCCTGCCTGTCTCATGGGATTAAAGGTTTGTTTTAAGTTGAATGGAGCTAATTCAGTTGGGTGGGATGTTTCCCCAAGGTCTTTACTTTCTTATTTCAATTTAATATACTTGAGCACAGGATTCATCTCCATTTCACTTCCGGGTGTCCCTTTAATACTCAAACCAAATATTTTGAACTTTGCTTGGTTCCAAAATTTTTCCCTGACTTTAGTTCTGAGGAATTGTCTGTCTTTATCACTGCAGTATGCTCTCTGTATGCAGCAAAATCCTGGGTCCTGTTTATGTATCCAGTCTGATACTCTATGTGTTTTCATTAGGGAATTGAGTGGATTGATGTTGATGTATATTAGGGAGCAATGATAGATGTTTCCTACTATTTTCGTTGATAGAGGTGGAATTTAGTTGGTATGGCTATCTTCTTTTGGGTTAGCTGAAAGAAGATTAATTTCTTGCTTTGTCAAGGGCGTCCTTTCCCTACATGTGTTGAAGTTTTCCATCTATTATCATTTGTAGGGCTGGATTTGTGGAAAAGTAATGTGCAAAATTTGTTCTGTAAGTCAAAGTATATTGTCATTAGGAAAAAATGGCAGTCAACTGATGGGGAAAAGTTCTTTGACAATCATATTTACAATAGAGGGCTAGTATCCAATATATACAAAGAACTAAAGAAGTTCATCTCCAAAGAATCAAATAACCCTATTAATAATGGGTTACAGAGCTAAACACATAATTTTCAACTGAGGAATATCGACTGGCAGAAGAAGAGTTAGAGAAAGGACTGAAGGAGCTGAAAGGATTTGCAACCCAATAAGAACAACAATACAAACTAACCAGAGATCCCAGTAACTAAAGCACAATCCAAAGAGTACACAAGGACAAACTCATGGCTCCAGCTGCCTAAATAATAGAGGATGGCCTTGTTGGGCACAAATGGGAAGATAAACCCTTGGTCCTGAGAAGGATGGACTCTTCAGTATTGTGGAATATCAGGGCTGGGAGGCAGGAAGAGGTAGGTAGTTGGGTGGGGAAGCACCCTCATAGAAGAAGGGACAAAGGGGAATAGATAGAGTGTGAATGAACAGAAAACTGGTAAAGGGCATAACATTTGAAATGTAAATATATTCAATATCTCACATTAGTAACAATGTCTGAGATCAAAATCTCAGGTGACAACAGATGGTGGCAATGATATGGAGAAAGAGGAACATTCCTCTATTGTTGGTAGGATTATAAGCTGGGACAACCACTCTGGACATCAGTCTGGAAGTTCCTCAGAATATTGGACATAGAACTGCCTGAGGAAGCAGTTGTACCACTCCTGCACATAACACCAAAAATGCTTCAAAATATAAGAAGGACACATGTTCCACTGTATTCCTAGCAACCTTATTTATAATAGACAGAAGCTGGAAGGAACCCAGATGTCCCTCAACAGATGAATGGATACAGAAAATGTGGTAAATTGACAACTGGAGTACTACTCAGCTATTAAAAATAATAACTTCCTGAAATTCTTAGGCAAATTGATGGAACTAGAACATATTATTCTGAGTGAGGTAACCTAGTCATAAAAGAACGCACAGGGTATGTACTCATTGATGAGTGGATATTTGGCAAGAAGAAGTTCAAATATCCACAATACAACTCTCAGACTATAAGAAACTCAAGAAGGAAGAAGATCACACCAAAGTATGGATACCACAGTCCTACTCAATAGCAGGAAGAGAATATTTTCTGGGAAGTAGAGGGACAGAGGGATCTGGGAGTTGGGAGAAAAAAATTGGGCCAGTTTAGACTTCGGAGAAAATGAGGGAGAAGCTGGAGTGTCAGGAATTGGAAAGTAGGTATGTAGAAGTAGGGGAGGGGGAACTCGGCATTGCCACCAGAAAGTCCCAGATGCCAAGGACCTAAGAGGTTCCTAGGATATAACAGGGAGGATATTAGCCGAAATGACTGTAGAAGTGGAAATAGATCCTGTAGGCAACATATCTAGTGGTTATGTTATGATCTCCAGTTAAGGGATGGGGCCATCCTCCCACCGCAAAATAGTAATACAGAACTTCTCATGTTAAAAGGAAATGCAGGAACAAAGAGTGGAACAAAAACAGAAGGAAAGACCATCAAGAGACTGCCCACTTTGGAATCCATCCCATCTGCTGAAACCAAATTCAGACACTGTTGCTGATGCCAAAAGTGCTTACTGACAGGAGCCCAGAACAAATGCCCCCTGAGAGGCCCTGCAAGGTTCAGATGAATAACGATGTACATGGACACAGTGAAATATTGGACTGAGTGCAATAATGGTGAAGTCAGGGCAAGGACTTAAGGATGTGAAGTGGTTTTCAACATCATAAGAGGAACAAAAATATCAAACAACCCGACCACCAAAACCATCCAGAAACTAAACCACTAACAAACGAATATACAGGGGATCCCCATGGCGTCAGCTAGAATGTACCCTTGGTCCTGTGGAGGCTTGATGACCCAGGATAGGGGAACATTCGGCCACTGATGCAGAAGGGTTTGGGAACACCTTAAGAGAGGGGTTGTGGTAGGAGAAGGGTGATAGGGGACTTGTGGAGGGAAAACTGTGAAGGGAACAGCATTTGAAATGTAAATAAGTAAAATAATCAATAATAAATTGATCTTCTGGGGTAATCACCACCCTTGGCCTCAAGATATACTGCAGAGCAATATTAATAAAAACAGCATGGTATAGGCAGATTGAAGATTGTACTAAAATTGAAGACGGAGAAATCAAACCACATAATTATGAACACTTGAGTTTGACAAAGGAGCCAAAATATACAATGGAACAAAGAAAGCATCTTCCATGAATGGTGCTACTGTAACTGGCAGTCAATATATAGAAAAATTAAAATAAATTTGTGTCTGTCATGTTGCACAAAGCTCATGTCCAAGTGGACCAAGGACCTCAACATAAACAAGATATACTTAATGTAATAGAGGAGAAAGTGGGAAAGTTCCTTGAACTCATCGGCACAGTGTGGAGCATGTAGATTTGCTAAAAAAAAAATCCAATAGCTAATGATCTAAGATCAAAAATAGATAAATGAGACTTATGAAATGGAAAACCATCTGTAAGGCACAGGACATCCTAGAGACATGGAAAAAAATCTTCACTAACCCCATATTAAAGAGAGGGCTAACATCTAAAACATATAAAGAACTCAGAAGCGAACCATCAAAAAAAAAAAAATCAAATAGAAAAATTCACCTAAACAGAAAATTCAGAGATATCTCGAATGGCTGAGAAGTAATGGTCAATGTACTTTTTTGGTCAAGGACATGAAAAGCAAAAAGAGCCTGAGATACCACCTTACACCAATTAGAATGGTTAACAGCAAAAACTCAGGTGACAGCAAAGGTTGGTGAGAATGTAGAGAAAAGTGGAACACTTCTCCAGTGCTGGTGGGATTGCAAACAGGCACAACCACTCTGGAAAACAATTTGTACATTCCTCAGAAAGTTGGAAAGAGATGTATTATAAGACCCAGCTCTACTACCCCTGGGCATATACCCAAAATGTGTCCCACCATGACACAGGGCATGTGTGTCACTATATTCATAATGGCCATAATAGTTTTAGGCAGAAGCTGGAAACAACTCAGGTCTCCCACAAGGGATGAAAGGATCCAGAAAATATGGTTCATTTACACAATGGAATACTATTCAGCTATTAAGAACCAGGACATAATGAGTTTTGCAGCAAATGGATGGCACTACAACATGTCATCCTGAGTGAGGTATCTCAGACCAAAAAGGGCATGCATAGTATGTACTCACTAATAAGTGTACATTAGCCAGATAGTGTACAGAAAAACCTGGAAGCAATCCATAGAACTCAAGAAGGTTAAGGAGCCCAAGGGCCCAAGTGAGGATGCTTCAAAATCACTATGGAAAGAGAAGAATGCAGACGGCAGGAGTTTGGAGGGAAGTGGGTCGGAGATGGAAGGGGTTGGGGCAGAGGAAAATAGGAACATGGTCATCCATTGGGTGACCAGGAGTGAAGCCCCAAGGGCCAGCATAGTGAAGAGTTTTGGGGGGTCTTTATGGGGCCATGAAGTAACACTGTAGACTTGTTGTAGGTGAGAGAATCTGAAGACTCAAAAGAGGTAGATCATAGATAAAATGCCCAACAGTGGAGAGAGTGAACTTGTTTTATCCATCTCCAGCAAAAAGAAAGGGAGGGCATCAAGTGGAGGGATGTGGTGGACATACCCAGAGTCAAACACCTGGACTTGGAATTCTTCCTGTCTAAAGGAACTGCAGAGACAAAAATAGAGAAGAGCCTGCCTGAGGGAAAGGAGGTCCAGTGATATACCCAATTTGGGATCCAGAACAAGGGGAGGTTCTAAATCCTGACATTATTACTGATGCTATGGTGTGCTCACAGACAGGAGCCTACCATGGCTACCCTACGAGAGGCCCAGCAAACAGCTGATTGAAACAGAAACAAATATTACTCTCAACCAATGTATGATATTGGGGACCACTGTGTTTAAATTAAGATAAGTCTTGAAAGTATTGAGGGGGAGTGTGAAGTCATAGGAAGACTAGGAGTTTCCACAAACCTGGAACCCTAAGTGCTCTCATGCTGTAAACCAGCAACGAGGCAGCATACACTGGCTGCTCTGAGGCTCCCAACATATATACAGCAAAGGACTGCCTGGTCTGGCCTCAGTGAAAGAAGATACACCTAAATCTTGAGAAACTTGATGTCCTTGGGAATGGGGCACTCTGGTAGGATGTTGTGTATGTGTGTGTTTGGGGACATCTTTTGGAGATGGTTTAGGAGGAATGTGATGAGGAAATGTTGGAGGGCAAAAATGGATGGGGATAAGGTCTGGATTATAAAAAATGATTAAAAATGATTTAAAAAGTAATTTGCCTTCCTGATTGTTTGAAACAGCTCTTTTAAGTAGATATAGTCTATATCTTTCATTCTTTATCTCAAATGAAACCAGTTAATGTCTGAAGACAGTAATCAAAAAACAGAATTTTCATTTTCCCTTGTAGGACACAGCAAGGTTAAGCCCAGGTGTTTTTCAAATGGTAATTTCAAGACATTTCCTCCCAGTTCTCTAAGCATCTGTGCTTAACAGAGGCAGATCTAAAGTACTTTTGCAATGTTAAAAGAAAATATGGGGTTGGGGATTTAGCTCAGTGGTAGAGCGCTTGCCTAACAAACACAAGGCCCTGGGTTCGGTCCCCAGCTCCGGAAAAAAAAAAAAAAAAGAAAAAAAAAAGAAAATACATTCCTGTTGTCTACTAAAAATTAAGTGACTGAGGTAATGGGATGCTCATTCTTAAGATAATCAATAGGAAACTTTGAGTAAATGACTTGATTGATATGTAAAATAAAAGACTGGGTTTATGATCTGTAGGAGATGAGTTATCTAGAGAATTTTTTTTTTGAATATCAAAAGAGAATGGCTTGGAGAAGGGTTCCAAGCAGAACATAGAGAGCTTTCTAAAGATATCCAGAGAAGGTAGATCATATAAAATGAGAACAGAACAGAATGAAAGCAGACTAGAAAAGTTTTCCAGCTGAACAGAGTTTGCCCTACTGTACTGATGATTTGACTGCCAGCCTTTATTTTTGCTACTCCCAGACATCCCTTCCCTCAGAACACTCCTTCTAGCCCAGGCATGGATCTTAGCAACAGAGGTATTTTTTTATATCACTGTTATTATATCTATATAAAAAAGCATACATATGTAAAAGCATACATTTATGTAAATGTCCAAGTCAATGCCAGGTACTATCTTATACCCAACTATTTTGATTTTTGGTTCTTATGAAAATGTAGTTAAAGTCCATGAGTGCTAGGATATGAAATGGGTTTGAACAGTGCTCTTAATAACTGAATAATCCCTGCATGTTCACTAATCCACTTTAAATAAAGAAAGGAGAATACTTTGCAAAAGATATTAGAGATACAAGGAACAGGTTTAAGGAAAGCAGAAAGAAGATAGTGAAGTTTGTAAAAAAGAAGATATGTGTGCAGAAGGTGACAGAGTTGGAAGAGTGGGAGTACCTAAGACCTTATGGTTAAGACAATTTCATCACAATCTCAATTTGCTGAGCAAAGGCCTATTAGTTTTGTTGTTTTCCTTGATAAATGTTGGTTGTATTTGGTCTGTTCTCCCTTTCTTTTCTTATGCTCTGACATTTCGGGGAAGGATCATTTGTTTTGAGACATCATAGGTAGTAAATGTAACAGTCTGTCTGAAGGATATGGTACAGTCTGGTCAAATTAAAATGTTGTTTTCACTTTTGAAGAAAATGTGGTAGTTAAATGAGAATGGCTCCCATAGACTCATATGTTCAAATACCAATTTTCTGGTGTAACTGTTTAGGAAGGAGGAGACGTGTGGCCTTTTTGGAAGTGGTGTGTCACATGAGTGTATTTTCAGGCTTTAACATCTTCTGACCATGCACATTTTTATAGCCATCTCTTGTCTGAGGATCAAACTCTGAGCTCTCGGGTCTGCCTGGCGCTATGTGTTTACTTTGCCATTATTGAACGCTTTGGAAATGAAAACCCATTTTGATGCCTTTGAAAGGTAAAAGTTTTAAAGTTGCCCCCCCCCCCCAGACACAAAGTTTAGAGCAGAAAAAACCAAAAAAACAAAAAACAGGTTAGGCCCCAGAATTCTGTTCCAAGAAGCCTCTCCTAGGGATATAGAATGGGTAATTACATTGGCCAGCTCAACAGCTTTCTCCCAGAAACTAGCTGACCATAAATCTTAGAGAACAATCTTGGGAAGCAGGAAGCAGCTTCTCCTAGGAAACAATCTTGAAAAACAGAGAGTTCTTTCTTGTGATTTTTCACTGGTATTCTCCGCACTTTCCAATGACACCATCCCTGCACCCTCAGGTTGTGGTTTCTCCCTTTAAATACCTCTTCTCCCAGCCTCTCGGGGTTGAACTCCACTGCCCCTGTGTGGGATACGAGTCTCGACCCCAGTGCACTGGTTGCTATCCATAAACCTCACGTGATTACAACAAGGACGGTCTTGTGAGAGTTCTTGGGGGGTTGCATCATCCCGAGACTTGAGTGAGGGTCTCCCCACTCCGGGGGTCTTTCACCTTCAATTACAGTTTTCTTCATCCATGCTGTGTTTTATGATATCAATAGAAAGGTCAATAAATATACAGAAGTGGTCTGTGGAAGATCAGAACACAGAAAATCTTCCCTTCAAAAGATGGACACTAGGGAGGAATATGTTTCAAATTTTATCTCTAGAGTAGCTATGTGTAAAAATATAAAAAATAAAAGTCTTTTTATCCCCCACAAGATCCATTACCACAATGCCCCATGATATTTGGTAGATATCTTAAGTCTCAGTCAGCAAAGCCTCTCACCTGCTTTGCTCATCCCATATCACACTGCCGAAGGCCTCTCTCTGAGCCTGGCAGCCATCTCTCTACCTATGTAATTCCCAAGACAGGTTTCCATGCCAGAAAGTCATATCATATCCCAACGCCTCAGCGGCCCACATCTCTCAGCAGGAATCTTGAGTTTAACATTCTGCCAGCTGATTGACTGGAGGACAGACAGGTAACTTATTTGAAGAGAAACTCTTATGCAGCGGAGATCTGAAGGTATGGCAAAAGATTGGCCCAGGCTGGAACCACTATGCTGTGTCTCTTTAGTATACTCTAACCCTACGGGTTAGGCTGATGTCACTCAAAATTCATTAGTCAATCAGCACCTCTGAAGGCCTTGCCAGTCAGGCGAGGAGGCGGCTCTTCCTGGTATAAGGCCGGCAACTTCTTTTCTAAACTCAGCCGGTTTGAGTGTTTCTGAGTGGTGTGCTCCGAGTGACTCTTCAGCATGCTATGAGGGGAGCTCAGGGAAGCTGAGAACTCCAGACATGGTAAGTGCAAGGTCATCTTCACAGACAAGAGGAGCAAGCTGCTTAGGAAAGAATACATGTGTAATCGGCCTTCCCAGTGGCTGGATGGTAAGCGGCAGCGAGACCTAATGCAGCCACTTGTGAGGTCCTTGACAGTTTCTCCTTGCCCCTGACTGTGACTTCTGAATTACTTTATTATGTGACCTGCAATTGTCCCAAATTCTAATGGCTGTGGCTTGTGTTGAGAAATATACTTGGCAGGATATCAACCATGAAATCCTGGGTTTTATACTATCTTCCAAAAGTTCTGACCTTAGTAGTTACCAGTTAGTTATACGGTCCATTTGAGTTGATTTTTAGAGGCTGTAAAAGTATATCGTGTGTTGTTTAGCATTCCAATAATAAGCGGTGTAGTACATGATTAGAAATGATGATGTAAGGATTTACCAACGTTTAGGCTATAGTAAGTGACACTAAGTAGAATGTAGCTGAAGTAGGACTGCTTATAAACACCTCATAGGTATGGAGCATGCTAAGCAGTCCTGTTTAAGATTAGGATAGTAGTATATATGTTTGTTTAGCAGGATTTTCCAGATATTTGTCTCCAAACCATAAAAAGGGGACAAATCTGGTTTACAGGGAGCCATTAAGCCCATGCTGATGTCAAAGAACAGGCCCCTAACAAAATGCTCCAGTTTAGATTATAGGGTTACAACCATCATTAAGGCCTGGTCTGCCTTTTGGATCACGTTTTGTTCTTGAGAAAAGGATAGTTTTGCCTCAAGGGTAGGACTATACCTGGTGAAAGCCCTTTGAAAAGGAAGCACAGTGTTGTCTTGAGGGGTGGCCCAATGAAGCAAGCCTTGAACCTAATGTATGGAGAATTGCATGGCTCCTTCTTAAACTCCAGGCCCTTATCAGCCTAGGGTCTCACATTGGGAGCTTTAACTAAGCCCCCGATGTGCTGAAAACAAAATAGTGCTCATTTGTAAAATAAGAGTTAAGTTTGGACAAAGTGGTAAAGGTCAGTGGCCAGGAACTTAAGGGAAGGGTTGTTTTCTATCCTAAGATCCCAACTCTTTCTACCACATAAGGATATGGTTAGCAGTTCCAAGTCAACTGTGGGCTTGGCCAGTAATGTTTTCAGACAGTTAGTGTTCCCTTTGTGCAGCACTGTTTTATTAGACTTCCCCTGAGTTTGTACCATTGTATGATAGTTATTGCTGACTTCATAGAAGTCTCCATGTCCTATCACTTGTCCCCTCTGAATTGTATAAAAAGACGCTACTCTTAAACTTATTTGGTATAAGACACAGCTTGTGCATGATCTACCCAGCACAGCTGCTGCAGATTCTACCTTCTACTTTTCTAGCTTTGTCATCCTCTGGGACCTCCAAATCAGGACCCCATCACTGGAGAAGAAACTACTATTTCAAGACTCTGATGCACTTAAGAAATGATTCTGGGGATCTTTGCTGTGTAAATCTGCTAGCTGCCTAGGTAGGACTTACAGTCCTTATTTAAATGGTATTTAAATAACCTGAGACCTGTACTGAAAAGAATGTTAGGGATCACAGCAAATGTGGAATCCAAAAAACTGTTTTTGGCTGGGTCCTTTTAAAGGATTACACAGAACTGAACCCATGCTACCATTAAAGAAATTTGCTCATAGTTAATATTTGAAATGTAGGTAGAGTGCTTTCTTTCTGGGACTTATTCATTCTTGGGGAGCTGCATCATCTCCTCTTTATAGAAATGATTCTAAGACAAGCTAGCCTTACAGTAGCAAAAGACTCAGGTAGCCTTGAACCTGGTCAGTTGCTTCCCAGGGCAATGACCTTGCATTCTTTTGATGAAAATTCCTAAATTCTTGACTTAAAGGAATGAAGGAAAAGAGTGTTTTATAATTACCATGGTGACTGGTGGGTGTCTCCATTGCCAGGCCAGGAGAAGCAAGTCTGTGATCTGCTGGTACTAAGATGGACTTTGGGTCAGACTCTGGTTCTGTTGTTCTGTTTTTCAAGATATTTACTGTCCCTTTACATTTGGAATTTTTGCTGTCTTCTTTTAGTGTAAACCTTATGTTTAATCTTCTCACTGTGGTCTGGATTTCCTGGATGTTTTGTCTTAGAAGTTTTATGCATTTTTTTGCATTTTCTACTACTGTTGTGTCAATATTTTCTATGGAATCTTCTGCCCCTGAGATTCTCACTTCACTCCCTTATATTTTGTTGGCAATGCTTGTGTCTATGACTCCTGATCTCTTTCGTAGGTTTTCTATCTTCAGGGTTGTCTCTCTTCGTGGTTTCGTTATTGTGCCTATTTATATTTTTAGATCCTGGATGGTTTTGTTTTATTTCTTCACCTCTTTCTTAGTGTTTTCTGTAACTCTTTAGGGAATTTTTGTGTTTCCTCTTTAAGGCTATTACTTGTTTATATGTGTTCTGTATTGCTTAAGGGGATTATTTATGTCCTTCTTAAAGTCCTCTATCATGACCATGAGATGTGATTTTAAATCCAAGTCTTTTTTCTCTGGGATGTTGGTATATCCAGTACTTGTTGTGGTGAGAGAACTGTGTTGTGATGGTGACGGGTAGTGTTGTTTTCTATTGCATAGGTTCTTGGACTTGCCACTTGCCATCTGTTTAACTCTGATGTTTTTGTTCTTCCTGTTTCTGACTGGAGCTTGACCCTCCTGCAGACCCCTGTGCTAGTGATCTTAGGAATGAGAGTGCTCCTGGGAGACCATTGCTCTCTGAGTTTGTTTTGGGTCTGAACAGCTATGACACAATCTTTGCTCTGGAAGCAGATGTAGACCATATTTGTCCTCTCCCAGGTGCCCTGCAGCTCCAGGACCCTGCATGTTTCAGAAGTAATCTTTTTGGACAATCTGTAGAGAATTCAGGGGATATGGGGGTTGGGTTTCCATCTGTGTACTTAGTAGTGAGGGTGGTCCTAGGAAACCAGCTCTCTGTGGGCAGTTTTTTAGTCTAGAGAACTATGGGACAGCCCTAGCTCTTGGAGCAGTTGGAGAGTGGAAGAGTCCCATCCCAGTGTGCACTGCAGTTCCTATACCCTGTGCTCTTCTGGTGTGTCTCCCTTTAGACAGTGAGTGGAGAAAAAGTGGGGTTAGGAGTGAGAATGTTCCTGACAGACCACCTCTGCAGGCAGGTATTGGGTCTGGAGGGCTTTGGGACAGCCCCAGCTATGGGCACAGATGGAAACTGGAAGGTGGTATCACGCTGGGATATGTACATATGTATTGGATCTTTCAGGATGTACTGACCTATGATGATGTGCATGTGAACTTCACCCAGGAAGAGTGGGCATTGTTGGATCCTTCTCAGAAGAATCTCTATCAAGATGTGATGCTGGAGACCTGTAGGAATCTCACTGCTATAGGTAATGCAATGAATGTTATTATTCACTTTGTAAAATGTAAGCAGAGCTGGTTTTGGTAATTGTTATTTGTTTTTGTAATTTGTCTTGAAGATGAGGAAGAATGGGGTGAATAAATCAATCATGGTTCTAAAGTTCACTTAATGCAGTAACTTATATGTTGCCTAATTTCCAATAATGTACCATACTTTCTCTGGTACCATTTTTTAGGCTACTTTTGGGAAGACCATGCTAGTGAAGAATATTTTAAAAGCTTTAGAAGACATGGAAGGTAATTTTCATGTGTATGCTGGTAAGAAAATGCATCACAAAAATTTGTAAAATGTCCTGCAAGTTTTTAAGAAAAGGAACGGTGTAAAATACTCACTGCATTATGTAATGCATGATTACCAAATCTCACACACTATATGTCCTCTGATGTCAGGTATCTAATTTGTGTTTGCAAGGCATTTCTTAATTAGGAAGACCCAGAAACTATATCTTAACAGATATGTCACCATTTGAATCAAGCACAGTAGAGCCAGAATGTAGAACATCACTTGGTTCAGTCTCACACCTCTTAGCTGTTGCAAAAGGGAAACATATTGAGTAGTTCATAAGTATATGCCTAAAACCTTATAATTAGTAAATAATCCATAGTAAATCTGTTGTTAACCATATTCTTGTAATAACACTGCTACATTTAGTGAGATGGACAACTCATGAGATTCACGAATGGTTTTGTGGAGAAAACTTTTCCCTATACCACATCTCTATGAGGAAAAAAAATCAAACTGTGTGAATGAAATTTGGAACTCTTTCACTTGTTATTCTTCTTTTAATATGGATGTCATATGTCACTAGAGATGCAAGCCATGAGAGCATAGAGAAACTGAAAGAGGCAACATACCTCTCTCTTTTCCAGAAAAATTAGAAGATGGACAGTATATCCTACTTTGAGTAGAGTGTCTTAATATGGTATAAGTTTATAAACCATTAGTTTTTGACCATTTTGGGGGACATTATCTTTATGTGATTAGTAGTATAGAAATTTTTATGTTTGCCTTGGTTCATGTTTCAAATGTAGAATTCCTCACATAATAGTAAAATTTATGTTTGTAGTCACACTGCAAAAGCTGTGTGTTCATCGTTTTCTCTTCAAATACGTGAATAATCTCTTATAGAAAAAGTAAAGGATAAATTTCAGTCATGTAATCAGTGCTCTTCTATTCCACGTAACTTAAACATTCAAGAAAACCCATAATGAAAGGGAGCACCTTTGAATGTAAACAAACTGATACCATGTTAAGATCACTTTGCACCTTACAATTAATCCAAATGTGAAATGAATTCATACAGATAAAAAAAACCCAGGAACATAAACAATGCGAGAAAAATTTACATTTACCAATTGTATTTGCAGACATGAAAGAAGTTTAATGGAAAAGCAACCCTCTAATTTTATTCAATATGGTAAAACCTTGGAATGTCAGAGTCATACACAAAGGCATAATGGAGAGAAGCTGTATGGATGTAATCAATGTGGTAAAGCTTTTGCAAAAAGGAGTCATCTCAAAAACCATGAAAGAACACATAGTGGAGAAAAACCTTACGAGTGTAACCAACGTTGCAAAGCCTTTGCACAAAGCAGTCATCTCCAAAGACATATAAGAACACATACAGGAGAGAAACCCTATGAATGTAACAAATGTGGCAGAGCCTTTGCACAAAGCTGTACTCTCCAAAATCATAAAAGAACACACACACGAGAGAAACCCTATGAATGTAATCAATGTGGTAAAGCTTTTGTACGCAGAAGTACTCTCAATATACATAAAAGATCACATAGTGGAGAAAAGTCTCATGAATATAACCTATGTGGCAAAGCCTTTGCACAAAGAAGTGCTCTCCAAAAACATAAAAGAATACATACAGGACAGAAACCCTATGAATGTAACCAATGTGGTAAAGCTTTTGCTCGAAGGAGTCATCTACAAAACCATAAAAGAAAGCATACAGGAGAGAAACCCTATGAATGTAATCAATGTGGTAAAGCTTTTGCACAAAGAAGTACTCTCCAAAAACATAAACAAACACATACTGGAGAGAAGCCCTATGAATGTAACCAATATGGTAAAACCTTTGCAGGAAGAAGTAATCTCCTGTTACATAAAAGAACACATACAGGAGAGAAACCCTATGAATGTAAGCAATGTGGTAAAGCCTTTGTGCAAAAGTGTCATCTACAAAAACATGAAAGAAAGCATATAAGAGAGAAACCCTTTAAGTGTACCCAATGTGGTAAAGCTTTTTCACAAAGCAGTGGTCTCTAAAATCTTAAAAGTATACATACTAGAGAGAAACTTTTTGAATGTAAACCAATATGGTTTTCTACCATTTTCACAAAGCAGTGGCCTCCAAATACATAAACAATGACATACTGTGGAGAAACCTCATGACTGTCATCAAAGTTCTCTAGCCCTTTTACATAACAATCATCTTCAAATCCATAAAAGAATATATACTAGAGAAAAATGCTGTGACTGTACCTAAGATGGTAAAGCCTTTGCCCAAAACAGTCATTTCCTAGCACATAAAATAATACAGATTACCTAGAAACCCTATGAATATAAGAAATGTGGTAAACCTTTTGCAAGTCACAGTACTCTCCGAGTAAATACAAGAAGACACACTCAAGAGAAACCCTATGAATATAATCAATGGGATGAAGCCTTTGTACATTGCAATCATCTTTCAAATACATAAAAGAAGACAAACAGGTGAGAAACCACATGTGATTATAAGTAATGTGATAAAGCCTTCGCATGTCAGTCATAGTCAAATGCGCAAAATAAACCTTAGCATAGAGAAATTCTGTGAGTGCATTTAATATGGTGAAGCCTCCATTTATGCCTACAGTCTTCACATGAAACAATCCATACTGGAGATAAACTCTGTGAATGCATTTAATATGGTGAAGTCTTTTCAATTTTCACACATCATCATCATAGCAAAAAAATAAAAGAATCCCTATGAAGGCATTGAACATGTTGAAGCTTTTGCACTTTTCTACAGTCTTTATCATCATGAAAGTAATCATACTGTAAAGATATGAGTGTAAACAATGTGGTAAAATCTTTGTGGAATGGAGTCCTCTCAATTCCAACACAACTTAAATGCAGGTGATGAAAATGACAGGAATTTGTTTTAATAAATCTGTTCCTGGATCATGGACAGAAAATGAACTCAGAGTCTAAACTGTGACAAGGAAGACACCTGCCTGACCACTGTGACGCAGAATGTCATAGAGCTGCCACCCCACAATCAAAACCTCTGACCCAGAATTCTCCCTGTCTGCAAAAGGAGGTCCAAATTGGGTTCCAGCTCAGTGGGAGGCACCAAGGTCTGACACTATTATTCATGCTATGGTATACTTAGAAACAGCTGTCTATCATGGCTGTCTTCTGAAAGACCCAAAAAGCAGCTGAACGAGTCAGATGAAGACATTCACACCCAACCAATGGGCAGAAACTGGTGATGCCTGTGGTTAAATTAGGAAAAACCTGGGAGAGACTGAAGAGTGATCCTATATGAATACCAGCAGTGTCAATTAACCTGGGCCCCTGGGATGTCTCAGACACTGCTCAACCAGCCAGGCAGCATATACATGATATGACCACTCCCACAACACATGCAGTAGAGGACACTTGGGTCTGCATGCATTCAGAGAAGATACAACTAACCCTCAGGAGACTTGGGACCATTGAGAGTGGGATGGAGAGATGGAGACATCCTCTTGGAGATGGGGGGAGGAGGTGTGCCTTGTGGAACAGTCAAAGTATGGACAAGGGAGGGCGATAAGTCTGGACTGTACAAAAAAAAGATTAAACAAATAAAAAAAATTAAGAGGAAACAGAAACATTTGTGTAAGTTCAGCTACATTTTCCACTGTCCAGGATTGAGGGGCAGGTGCTTATGTAGTTTACTGTGTCAACTGTTTTAGGATGTGGGTGTTACAGTTTAATCAATGATATTCATTTGTTCTTTGGTGTTAGGGAATATGCATTATGTTTTGAGGAGCACAAGATAAACAGCAGTGGGCATTGTTACAGACAGTCATTATGTTTTCAAAAAGAAAATATTGAATAAGGGGAGGTGGTCTGCCAATGGGCACTCTACAACACCTCTGTGCCTGGGAAGTAGAACTAAGTTTCCCCATATGACTAAATGAAGGGTGTTAAAAATAAAGGAATACTTGGGGCTTGGGCTGGTTTGTTTGTTTGTTGCTTGTCAAATGGTGTGGATTGGTTTTAATGCACTCTTGTGATAAATTGGTTCCCAAATTGCATGAGAATCCTGCATTTGAGATGCTGAGATTCCCTTTCCCCAGCTGGTTCTAATTTATAAAATTGCCAGAGGCCAATGTCTAGGCAGAGACAGAGGAATCACATTTGGATTCAAGGGCAAGGGGACAAAAGAGGATCACCAAGCCAGGAAAGGAATTGGATGCAGGCTTGGGAGCTGAGAAGGACGGAGTGCCCTACATGTAAGTGCCAAGGAAGAGTAGCCTCAGTGATGTCTCCTCAGGTTGGTTCTGAATAGCAAAGATGGGATATAGATTTTAGTAAGTAATAAGTTAGAACTATCACAGGGGAGGAATTATCAATATAGAAGATAGGGACTGGCCCAGCCACTGAGCTGATTTCTATAGAGTGCTCTCTCTGTCGCTGTCTCCATCTCTGTCTCTCTCTCTCTCCCTCTGTGTGTGTGTCTGTCTGTCTGTTTGTCTCTCTGCCTCTCTGTCTTTCATTTGAGAATCCATAGCATTTGACAGGACAGCCAGGAACTCTGGCAGGTAGTGTCCACTTGTAGAGCTGAGTAACCAACCACCTCTACAGAATATGTCTCAACTGTAGGCTTGATTTCAGTACTAAAACTTAATTGAAGATTCTAAAACGGAAAACACAGGCCATGGTGTGAGATTGGGAGGTGGAAAAACTGGGATTGTTAGCAGAGTTGCTGGTTTTTCCGGAGCCACATGGTTGTTCATCAAGCTGTGCAGGTTCAGCACTAGAACAACAGGTGTGCTGGAACCTTTGCATAATTCTGGGGTTCGTGGCATGAGCTGGAACAGCAAAGTTCCTCAAGTCCTCTCAGGCAAGCTGGGTAGCAGGGGTGGGGTTTATCATGGGCCCTTCTTAAAAATTTCTGTCTGACTCAGGATGTTTAAGCTCAGAAGTGCAGGAAGCCCGTGTTGTACTAAGAGATAGGTTGCCCAGAAGGCAGAGAGAGAGGTCGGTGGGAGAGGCTGCCTGCCTTCTATTATCAGATAAGCAAAGGAGAGAGATAGATGATATTAGTTTAATTATTTTCAAGGATAAAAATATAATGGTAATTGTATGTGTTTAAATTATATCTGTAATAAAGTAATCCAGGCCTTTGATCTGAAATAGAGGACACAAAGGCAGGGAGATAGAGAGAAATCCTATCTCAACAAATAATAATGAGGTATTAATCTACACACAATGGAGAATGAATGAAAAGTGCTTTAAAGAAAATCTGAGAAAGTCTGTGCCAGGGAAGGCACTTGGATTGTTTGACCGATAGCTACACAGCAGTGGTGGAATTGCTTGGCCAGGTGTGACAAATTAAGGGTCTGCAAGTAGAAGGGAATTTATTTGAAGTAAATCCATAGGAAAGGATGTGTATTCAAGTTATATAAAATGGAAGGGTATATAAATGTAGATTTATAGATACAGGTAACTATCCTGATAGAGATATTAAGTTCTATAGAATGGAGAATTTAAGTAGGCATAAATAAATACATAGAATATTTTGATCTCAAAATGTTCATGAAGAGCAGGGCATAGGCAGAATAACCTTATGCCAGACAAATACTATAAACTTAGGCCTTTTTCTCATGTACAAACAGGGAGGGACTCCCTTTTTTGTCCCTGAACCAGGAGCACTGTCTCAAAAACTAATAACAATTACTTAGTTGTTTTGATTGCTTTGAATTCTTTATCAAAATGTGTGGTTATAAGTTTGGTGGTTATATTAAAAATCCTTGGAAAAGAGTTCAAAAGGGATCAAGACTGAAGAAAAAGGAGGCTGCTAATTGAATCAATCTTTACCATTGAGATTTTGGGTTACTGGACCAACGACATGCTATTATGGGAAAGAGGCTCTATATTTGTGTTCTTAGAAGAAAAGAAAAGGTTTTGAACCCCTTCCTGGTTTTATGAATCCAATAAGATGGGGGAAACCCCACTTAAGTTCTAGGCTACAGAAAAGAAAAGTTTGAGGAAATCAAACAGTACAGACAACTTGATTTGCTGATAGTTTTACATGGGAACAGCCCTGTAACTGGTTTAGACATAAAAATGTCTGTATCCAAAATTTGAGCTAAAATTAGACATGTTGTTGGTTGTGGAACAGTTAAGATTCATAGTGAAATCCTACACATGGCATGACTGAAGATTTATTACAATTGACTATTGATCACATTTACTCAGAAAAGGATAGTTGTCTTTCAACTTCTCAAACAAGGAGCAAAATTTCATCTTAGCTGATCTGTGCGCCTTGCACAATGCATGGAAAGATCTTAAAAGTACTAAAATCTTGTTTGTGACATTCATACATTGCAGAATGTTCTGCTTGGACAAGAATCATTTGCAGGGAGGCTGAACCGGAGACTGGCTTCCTGAACAGTTTCAGAAATTGCTGCTGACGCAAACTGTACTCAGTTCATCAACATTTCAGATAGATTCCAGAATGTCAACCAAACCCCGATTCTCCAAGATATGCCAAGACTGGAAAACAAATAGTAAAGCTAGCTTTCTTAATTCTATCCAAATTTATTATAATTTTCCTACCCCTCCTCTCCCCTTTAAGAAATTCATCAGCTCAATTCAGCAGGAAGATTTTGTGAACAGTCATCATCCTGATACTTGGGTCTGGCTGTCTGGGTTATGGTGATTTTATAAGTTATAGCTTGGATGCTATTTTAAGGTGTAATTTGGAAAAGGTCTTACTTTTAAACAAGAAGCAAAGAAATGGGAAGGGTTCCTAAATATATTGAACAGAATATTATATAGCCATAAACTTATAAAAGCTATTGTTTTTACATTATTACCATTTCCATGAGAATAAGCATCGATGTTAGGAGAACAGACGCCACAGACAGCCAAAAGACTGAGCGACTGTCTTTGTTATAGTTGTTGGGGAATCTACCTGAATAACAAACTCCAAGCTTCACATAGACTATACATGTGCTCAGGTGGTGGCACAGGTCCAGCCTATGAGTGCTCTTTGGTTTTTGGATATTTCTCTGGGGACATTTAAGTGTAGAGGACAATTAACTCTCTTGGTGTACTTGGGAAGTTCTTATTAAATCCAGATTCCTCAATTCTTCATGGAAATATTCCACATGACTCTTGGAGCTCCCTCCAGTGTTTGGCCATTTTGGACAGCAGCTGCCTTGAGCCTCTAACAGGATATTTATGCTAGGCTCCTGTCTGAAGGATGCAGAGTATCATTAATACTGTCAGGGATTGGTTCTTATCCATGAGATCGGTCTAAAGTTGGACCAGTCTTTGGTAGGCCATTCCCTCAGACCCCACTCCTTCTTTGTCCCTACACCTCCTGTAGGTAGAAAGGGTTTGTAGATGGGTTATTATAATCATTTCTTCTTGGGTGTCCTCTCAATTCAGGCTCCATCTCACACACTCCTTGGAGTGAGTCTCAGGTACATTCACACTAATACATTCCATAGCGCATTCCCCATTCCAGATCTCTAGCACATCCTAGACAATCCCTTCCCCATCCTCTTATTCTTTCTCGAGATGCCCCGTACCTCCTCACATCTGTCATCCTCTAGTGTGTATGGTCCCTCGGTAAGGTCACAGCAATCAGGACAGTTGGCAGGCAGAGAAACTGGGCAAATCTACATACAATTTGGAATTTTTCAGTACCATTTACAGGCAAGCAGAATAAAAATTTCTCACAGCTTCTAACTCACAGCAGCTCCTACTACACAAACAGTAGTTTATCTGGGCACAAGTTGACCTAAATCAACTTGCAGTTTGAGATATTTGTCTGGGGTCATACTGTTCCAAGTGTCGATAGGGGTCAGCATATGCCTTTCTGCTTACATGTTGTCTCCCATAGTTTCACTGCTTGGAACAGACACCATGAACAACGCAAGACTTATAAAGAACATCATTGAGTTGAGGTTAGCTTACAGGTTCAGAGTTTCAGCCCACTATCATTAAGACAGGAACATGGCAGCATTTCTGGTAGGCATAGTACAGGAGTAGCTCAAAGTTCTACATCATTATCTGAAGGCTGCTAGCAGAATACTGGCTTCCAGGCAGCTAGGATGGGGGTCAAAATGACCACATCCACAGAGATATACCTGCTCCAATGGTACACACCTTCCAACAATTCAACCCACTTGGCCTAGCATGTGCAAAACAACACAAGGTAAGTTCTTTATCATCTGAGCTATTTACTGCCTGGCTCAGTGGCATAACTGTTGACAACAGAGCATTCTGCACAAGAGGTAGAATTTATGAAGCTGTGCAAACTGTCTCAGACAGAAAGGCCCAGGGATTCATCACAAGCTCTTGTACCCTCTTGGCATCTGTGCTCTCTCTCTCTGTGGAGCAAGGTTTGGGCCCCTCACTCAGCATGGTGCTTCTAGTGATTTAGAGGCCAGTCCTTTTACCAGATGGAGCAAATTTAGGTTTGCCTCCTAGTGTTCACTAACCTAACTTCTGTGACCCAGCTGACTTGGTGTCCCACATGTTTGCCATTCCTCTCCACCTTCTTGTCCTCCTCCTCTTCTTCCTCCTCTTCTTCCTCCTCTTCTTCCTCATTTCATTCTTCTCCTGCTTGTCTTCCTGCTCCCCCCCCCTTATTTCCCTTGCTCGTTTTCCCTTTTACTTACAGTAAAGTACACAGGATCTATGATCTACCATGTTTCTACATTCAGGTATCTAATTCAGCATGTTAAGGAAATGATGTATAAATTTCAAAGAACATATACAGAGTATCTTTGATCTTCCAAATTTCTACTCTGTGCCTACTCAAACATTAATTTTCACCTTTCTCACCCACATATTGGCTCTCAGTAAATTCTAACTCTGTATGTTTGATAGCTCTAAGGATCACTTATCTAAGGTTAAGTGTTTGTTGGTCATTGTGAGGGTGGCTCATTTCACTTTGCCTAAGGACCTCCTGTTGCTTTGAAAGAGAACACTGACTATACACGCATACGTTTGAATATTCCGTCCCTGGATGGTGGGACAATTTGGGAAATATTAGGTGGTATTAACTTATTGAGGACTTGTGCTTCCTGGGGGGTATCTGGGGGTGGGGTGGGCAGGCAGACTTTGACATTTGTAAAGCCCAACCAATTCTGAGTGTCTTGTGTCTGCCTCATCCTTGTGGATCAAGATTCAGGATGTGATGTCTTACCTACTGTGGCAACCCCATGACACCAGCTGATTGCCACTTTCCATGTCATGGTGGTTCATTCTTTTCTTTTCAGTGATATCCCGAACATTCAATTTTACCAGTGAAGACTCAGTAGGCCAATGTTGTGGTGAAAGTCTTATAGATCAGAAGGCAGAGAAAGTACCCAACTGACCTTACTCCTCAACTGACTACCCAGAATTAAAGGGCCCTTTCTCTTTCTCCAAGCTATCTTAAATACTCCTCTATTCATTTCCTTCCATTCCACATTTTGTGTTCATTCTCTCTCAACTGTCACCTTGCTTTTAATTTTGATTTATGGTCAAGTTCATTTAATCCTGTTTATAGAAATCTCTCAGAATTAAAGTTATGTCCTAGAGCTGAGCCATAGCACAAGGAACAGGATTTTCCAGTTCACAATCTTGGGGCTCACAATAAAAACAAATGTCTAGCAACAATGGCTGTAAAATCTTACTGTGCTTGCTATGAAACTGTAAGTCCTCAATGAGGTTTTCTGTGTTCCCTTTGTTATGGTATTTTATCACAACAAGAGAAACACCAGTGGGAGACTTCAATGTTAATTCACATTATGGCAGATGTGTTGACTGATACTTTGTTATCTGTATAAAGCATGCACATTCCTTACTTCTTCATCTCTCTAATGAAGTCTGGCTGTTTCTACTTCCATGTCTTGAGAATATAGGTGTGATGAAGATTGGTGTTGAAACCTATATGACACCTGGTGTTCAGTTCTTCTGTAAATGGAATCAAGTGCTTCCCCACTCTAATTATTTTGTTGCTTGCTCTAAGGCAGTTACCATACCATTTTTTATAGGGTCGTATCCTCTCACAATCCCCAACCATGAACAAGTGCTCCAGTTTGACCAAATCCCAGAACACTTGCTTTATTAGTCTAGCTCAGCTACCGTAGAAATGAAAAGGATTTGATGGATCCTTCTTATTCTAAACTTGGCACAATCTGGAAACACAGGAAGGAAAGTCTCGAGCAGAAATCATTTGAATCAGGTTAGCATCTGACTGTATCAGTGGGATACTGTCATAATTATGTTTCTTGAGGTGAATACACTCACCACAGTGAGTGCTTCCATTTCCTAGGCACGAATGCTGGTTGTGGAAGAATTCAGAAAGTGAACTGTTCATTAGCACACTTGATCTCAGCAATCTCTGCCCTTGACTGTGTACAGCTGTGAACTCTTGTCTCAAGCTCTTGTCCTTTTGAAATCCTCCAATAATGGGATATAGCCAGGAACTGTGATCTCAAATTATGCTTTCTTTCAAAAGTTGCTATTCTTACTATATTTTATTTTAACAATAGTAATGAGCTTTAGAGATAAATTTAAACATTTTGTTTCTATTTGAAGGATTTTTTTTAAAAAATGAAATTTAAAGTGAATAAGGTTTGGGAGGAGTTTTCCACAGAATACCAAGTTTTCATTTGCAGAGACATGTATTCCTGTTTCCTGGGATTAAAAGTTTGTTCTAAGTTGGCTGGAGTTATTTAGTTGGGTGGGATCTTGCCACAAGGTCATTACTTCCTTAATTCAATTTAATATGCTTGAGCACAGGATTCAGCTCCGTTTTACTGCCAAGTTTCACTTTAACAGTCGAATCACATATTTTGTACTTTTTTGTCTCTCAACTTCCCTTATTTCATTAAAATGATCTTCATGAGTATTAACCAGAAAACAAAGTCTATGATGGGCATTTCTCACACTTCTTTTGTCAATGCAATTAATCTGAGTCATTTTACCTTAGACTCTTCAGACAAGGTATAAAGTAGCGACATTCTACAACAAAATGCCACATAAGCAGTCTATACAGCACATACTGAAATCCTTCTCCTCTGAACCTTCTTGAACCAAGCCTGAACAATTCAAATCACTCTCAGTAACAAATATTTCCCCATTCCTAATAAGATCACACATAAAGTCCCATTATAGCATTCCACTGCTTTCAAAATCCAAAGTCCCAATGTCCACATTCTTTCAAACAAAAGAATGTACAGGCCTATAACAGAAATACCCCAGGCCCTGGTACCAATTCCTCTCTCACTTATGGTTTTATTTCTGTGAACAGTCACAATTGCCACTGCATGATTTTGAAGGACAATGTTTAATTGGGGCAGGCTTACAGGTACAGAGGTTTAATTCATCATCATCAAGGAGGTAGCATGGCAGCATCCAGGCAGGCATGGTGCCTGAGGAGTTGAGTTATATATCTTCATCCAAAGGAAGCCAGGAACAGACTTATCAACCTAGGAGTAGGTAGGAGGAGGGTCTCCAAGGCAATGACACAGTGACACACAACTGCAAACAAGGCCATCCCTTTTAATAGTGCAAATCCCTGGGCTAAACATATGAAAACCATCACAATATACAGTAAGATGAACATGGGTTTTTTTCTATGAGTTTCTTTATACAGTGGATTAGATTTGTGGAGTTACATATACTTTAACATCCCTTCATTCCTGCGATGAAGCCTACTTGATTGGGATGGGCGATTATTTTGATGTGTTCTGGGATTTGGATTGGTAGAAATTTATTGAGTATTTTGTAATAGGTATTCTTATGGGAAATTGTTCTGGAGTTCTCTTCTTTAATCAGTGCTTTAAGTATAAGCATAATTGTGGCTTCATAAAAGTAATTAGGTAAGGTTTTTTTCTATTTTTATGTTGTTGAATAGTTTGTAGAGTAATGGTATAAGGCCTTCTATGAATTCTGCACTAAACCCATCTGGTTCTGCTTTTTTTTTTTTTTTTTTTTTTTCGTTTTTTTTTTTTTTTTTTTTTTTTTTTTTTTTTTGTTTTTTTTTTTTTTGTTTTTTGGTTTTTTTTTTTTTTTGTTTTTTTTGGTTGGGAGACTTTTAATGACTCTTTGTATTTCTTTAGGTGTTATGGAACTGTTTAAATGGCTTAATCTGACCCTGATTTAACTTTGGTCCTTGATATCTGTATAGAAAATTGTCCACTTTTTCCTGATGTTCCAGTTTTGTTGAGTATAGGTGTTTGGAGTAGAATCTGATAAGTTTTTTTTAATACTTTCTGTTTCTGTTCTTTTGTCTCAATTTTCATTTCTGATTTTGATAATTTGGATACTGTCACTGTGTCCTGTGCTAAGTCTGACTAAGGATTTTTCTACCTTATTGATTTTCTCAAAGAATAACTTCTGATTTTGTTGATTCTACATAAAGTTTTTGTTTGTTTGTTTGTTTGTTTCTTTGATTGATTGTTTGTTTCTCTTTGGTTGATTTCAGCACTGAGTTTCAATATGTCCTGCTGTCTAATCCTCTTGGGTGTATTTTTTCCTTTTTGTTCTAGAGCTTGCAAGTGTGCTGTCAAGCTGCTGCTGTACTCTCTCCAGTTTGATTTTGGAGGAACTAAGAACTTTGAGTTCTCCTCTTAAGTCTGCTTTCATTGTGTCCCATAAGGTTAGGTATGTTGTGCCTTCATTTGCATGAAATTCCTAAAGTCTTTTATTTATTTTTTTTTCTTTCTTCCTTAACCAAATTATGTTGTTGTAAAATTGTAAGATATAAAATGGCTTTCTTTCACTCCCTCTAGATCCAGCACTGCAGTGCCCCATGATATTTGGCAGATATCTTAAATCTCAATCAGCAAAGCCTCTCACCTGCTTTGCTCCATCCCATATCACACTGCTGAAGGTCTCTCTCTGAGCCTGGCAGCAATCTATCTACCCATCTAGTTCCCAAGGCAGGTTTCTCTGCCAGAAACATCCCAAATCCATGGTGGCCCAGTGTTTCCAGCCACTGCACACGTTCTTACACATGAATCACTACATGAAAGAACACACAACACAGTAACCTTATGACCCAATTGCTAAGATATAATTGGACACCTAAAGACACAAAGCCCAGTACACATCCATACCTTAAGAACATTCCTTCCATGTTGTCTACAGGCTACTCTCTCTCCCCTCCATTCCTGTCTCCTCCTCTTCCTTCAACTCTTCTGCAGCCCATCCCTCATCCAATGACAGGGCTCCTCCTATCTTGTACCTGCCAGCACCTCTATTTTACAAATTAAATGGGGGAAAATGTTCTGGTCAAGTCACCTGAGTCCTCAGTAAGTGACTAGGCAGCCTTGCCTGGGGCAGTGGAATTAGCATCAAAATACAGATAACTCCAGGGCAAACCATAACAAAACTAACATTGAGTAGAGCTTTGTTCAATTTCCTTGTGCATGTTGGCTTTCTGTAGTTTTTGTTGTAATTGAAGACCTTAGTCCCTGGTGCAATGATAGAATACATGGGACTATGTCAATCTTCTTATATCTGTCGAGGACTGTTTTTTTAAGCAAATATATGGTCAATTTTGGAGAAGGTAACATAAAGTTCTGAGAAGCAGATATATTCTTTTGTTTTAGGATTAAGTGTTTTTTAGATATCTGTTAAATCAACTTAGATCATAACTTCTGCTAGTTACATTTTATCTCTGTTTCTTTTCTGTTTCTTTGATCTGTCCATTGATGAGAGTTGGGTGTTGAAGCCCCCCACTATTATTATCTGAGTTGCAATATGTGTTGAAGTTTTAGTAAAATTTCTTATGAATGTGGGTGTCCTTGCATTTGGAGCATAGATATTCAGAATTGAGAGTTTCTTCTTGGTGGATTTCTCCTTTGATGAGTATGAACTGTCCTTCCTTATCTTTTTGATAACTTCTGGTTGAAATTCTAAATTATTCAATATCAGAATGGCTACTCTGTCTTATTTCTTGATACCATTTACTTGGTCTCAAAAATTTTCCCAGACTTTCATTCTGAGGAAGTATCTGTTATTATCACTGAGTTGTGTTCCCTGTATGCAGCAAAATCCTGGGTCCTGTTTATGTATCCAGTCTATTAGTCTTTATGTTTTCATTGGGGAATTGAGTCCATTGATGTTGAGTTATATTAGGGAGCAATTATAGCTGTTTCCTATTATTTTTGTTGATAGAGGTCGAATTTTATATGTGTGACTATCTTCTTTTTTCTTAGTTGAAAGAAGATTAATTCCTTGCTTTATCAAGGACAGAGTCTACCTACATGTGTTCAAGTTTTCCACATATTATCATTTGTAGGGCTGGATTTGTGGAAATGTTTTGGGCAAATTTTATTTGTAATGCAAAGTACATTGTAATTTAGACAAAAGACCAACCAACAGATTTGAAAAAGATCTTCGGCAATCATACATCGGATAGAGGGCTAATATTCAATTTATAAAAGAACTCAAGAAGTTAGTCTACAAGGAATAAATAACCCTACTAAAATGGGTTGCAGAGCTAAGCAATTTTCAACAGAGGAATATCGAATGGCAGAAAGAGAGTTAGAGAACAGAATGAAGGAGCTGAAAGGGTTTGCCACCCCATAAGAACAACAATACCAACAAACCAGAGCTCCCAGGAACCTCCAGAATGATTTCCAGCTTGTAATCCTACCATAGTCCAGGAGTGTTTCTCTTTCTCCACATCCTTGCCAGCATCTCTTGATAAGTCAGATTTGACCTCATGCAATTTTACTATTTTGAGATATTGGATATGTTATAATTTACATTTCAAATGTTATCCCATTTCCCTGTTTGCTGCCTCATACCACCTATCCAATCCCCCCTTACTCTTCTTCTATGAGGGAGTTTCCCCACCCAACCACCTACCTCTCCCCGTCTCCCTGCCATGACATTCCACTATACTGAAGAGTTCAGCCTTGGCAGGACCAAGGGCTTTTCTTCTATTTGTTGTACAACAAAGCCATCCTCTGTTACTTATGCAGCTGGAGACATGGGTCTGTCAATTTGTACACTTTGGATGTTGCTTTAGTTACTGAAAATAGTACTACCTGAAGAATCAGCTATACCACATAACCAAAACTGCTCCAACATATAACAAAGACACATGCTCCACTGTCTTCATAGCAGTCTTATTTATAATAGCCAGAAACAGGAAAAAAACCCAGATGTCCCTCAACAGATGAATGAATACTCAATTGTGGTACATTTATAAATGGAGTACTACTCAGCTATTAAAAACAATGACTTCCTGAAATTCTTAGCCAAATGGATGGAAGTAGAAGATATTATCCTGAGAGAGGTAACCCAGTCACATACGAACTCACACGGCATATAATCACTGATAAATGCATATCTGCCAACAAGATGCTCAGAATAACAGCAATACAACTCTCAGACTATACCAAATCCAAGAAGGAAGAAGATCAAACCAAAGTGTGGATGCTTCAGTCTTACTCAGTAGGTAGAACAGAATATTTTCTGGGAAGTAGAGTGAGAGAGGGATCTGGGAGTTGGTAGAAAAAATTTGGGCCAGTTCAGATTTGGGAGGAAATGAGGGAGAAGTTAGAGTGTCATAAATTTGAAAGTAGGTATGTAGAAGTAGGGTTGGGAGAACTTGGCATTGTCACCAGAAAGTCCCAGATGCCAAGGAACTAATAGTTTCCTAGGATATAACAGGGAGGATATTAGCCAAAATGACCATAGAAGTGGAAATAGATCCTGTAGACACCATATCTAGTTGCTAGGCATGGCCCCCACTTGAGGGATGGGGGTATCATCCCACCTCAAAATAGTAATCCATAATTCCTCATGTCAAAATGATATACAGGGAAAAACAGTGGAGCAGAAACAGAAGGAAAAACCATCAAAAGACTGCCCACCTTGGAATCCATTCCATCTGCTCACTCCGAATTCAGAGACTGTTGTGGATGCCAAAAGTGCTTATTGAAAGGAGCCCGGTATAGATGCCCTCTGAGAGGCTCTTCAGGAGTCAAGCTAATGTCAACGTGGATAGTCATAGTGAAACTTTGACTGGACACAGGGACGCTAATATGGAAGTCAGGGCAAGGACTTAAGGATGTGCAGTGGTTTACAACCTCATATGAAGAACAAAAATATCAAATAAACAGACCACTCAAACCATCCAGAAACTAAACCAGTAACAAAAGAATATACAGGGGATCCCCATGATTTCAGCTAGAATGTACCCTTGGTCCTGTGGAGGTGTTTTTTATATGACTATTTTTATGTCTATATGTCTATATAAAAAGACATATAAATGTCTCATTTATGTAAATGTCCATATCAATGCCAGGTACAATCTTATACCCATCTCTTTTGATTTATAATTCTTATGGAAATGTAGTTAAAGTCCATGGTGATCTGCCAAGTGAGTGTAAGATATGAAATGGATTTGAATAGTGCTCTTGACAATGAATGATACCTGCATGCCCACTCACCCAGTTTCAATAAAATAAAAGAGAATACTGTGCACAGGATATTAGATATACAAGGACCAGTTTTAAGTAAAGCAGCAAGCAGGTTGTGAAGTTTGCAAAAAGGAAGGTGTGTGTGCAGCAGGTGACAGAGTTGGAGGAGTGGGAGTACCTAAGACTTTATGGCTAAGACAATTTCACCATAATCTCAAGTTGCTGAATGAAGACCTATTAGTTTTGTTTTCCCTGATAAATTTTTGTTGTATTTGTTCTATTTGCCCTTTCTTGTTTATGATCTGATCTTTCTGGGAAGGATCATTTTTGGGGGACATAATAAGTAGTAAAAGGAACAGTCTCTCTACAGGATATGGAACAGTGTGGTCAGATTAAAATGTAGTTTCCACGTTTAAAGAAAATATACTAATTAAAGGAAACTGGTTTCCATAGCCTCATATGTTTACATACTAATTTTCTGTTGGAACTGTTTAGGAAGGAGCACAGGTATGGCCGTTTTGGAAGAGGTGTGTCACATGAAGGTATTTTTATGCTTTAACATCTTCTGACCATGCCCATTTTGCTAGCAACCTCTTGTCTGAGGTTCAAACTCTGAGCTCTCAGCTCTGCCTGATGGTATGTGTTCATGGTGCTATTATTGAATCTGACACTTTGGAACTGCAAACCCATTTTGATGCCTTCAATTACAATTTGCTTTGTCCATGCTGTGTTTTATGATACCAATCGAAAGGTCAATAAATATACAGTAGTGTTCTGTTGAAGATCAGAACACAGAAAATTTTCCCTTCCAAATATGGAAACTAGGGAGGAATATTTTCCAAATTTTATCTCTGAAGTACGTATGATTTGTTCCATGCCTTGGAAGTTAGGAGTGATCTGAAGATTGACTATTAATAAACTTTCCTGAAGAGGCAACCCCTTGAAGAACACTCTCCTTTACTTCTTACCCAAACAGCACCAAATAATGTATCAGGTCTGTCTTTCATTTAAAAGTGTTATATAATGAATGGAGGTCACAAATATATATATATATATATATATATATATATATATATATATATATATATATGTTATTGTCCCAATTCTCAAATCTTCTCTTATTCTGTGTTGTAAATTTTGTTTTTTTATTCCTGTAAGTGTGTGTGTGTGTGTGTGTGTGTGTGTGTGTGTGTGTCTGTGTCTGTGTCTGTGTGAGTTCTTAATTAGCACTGGCTATTTTAAAACTCTGTGATCTCACTGCCTTGTGTTCTGAATGCTGGGATTGAAGAAATGCATTACTATCCTCCAGCTTCTAATAAGTTCTATCTATCTATCTATCTATCTATCTATCTATCTATCTATCTATCTATCTATCTATCTTCCTACCTACGTATCTATCTATCTATCTATCT
The DNA here is from genome assembly GCF_011064425.1 of Rattus rattus. Lineage (NCBI taxonomy): Eukaryota > Metazoa > Chordata > Mammalia > Rodentia > Muridae > Rattus > Rattus rattus. The sequence goes on along the minus strand of NC_046158.1, from coordinate 142,937,817 downwards.
ATCTATCTATCTATCTATCTATCTATCTATCTATCTATCTATCTATCTATCCATCCTTGTTTCTCTCCCTCCTCTCTCTAGTAAAAACAGGGTTTTTTTGTTTGTATAGTTGTTTTGCCTATATGTGTATTTTTGTGTCCTGCACATGCTTGTTGTCCAGGAAGACCAGGAAGGACAGGACAAGGTTTTGGAACTCCAGGAACTTTATTTAGAAACAGAAGTGGCTGCTTTAAGTACTGTGACTGGAACCCATGGGCTCTGAAAGAAACTGCAGTGCTCTTAGCTTTCCAGGAATTTTCCACCCCTATGTTTTCTATTTCTGATAATATTCCTGTAGGACTCCTCATGATTTAATTTTTCTTATAGGAATCCCTGCAAGTATCACATAGGAAAATATACAGGAGAGAATGGAAACACAGTGGATATTGATTTGGTTAAACTACATCATACTTGGGGAATCTACATCATACATGTGGAATCTTTGCCAGTAGAATTGTGGAAAAGATTTACAGGCAACAATCAGTCCAATCAGTCTACCTCTAGGGATACAATAAAGCTTAAGGTGTGACTATGTAGAAATTCTTTTCCAAAGGACAGGTGACCAGGTTGGTTTCCATAGCTGAAAGACCTCGAATTGAATGTGGACTCTGACCAATAGCATGGAGGACAGCTAAACACAAACTGCATGTTTCATCTCCACAGAGCGTGCCGATGCCTCTAGGAAAGAGTGTGGAATAATCATTTTTGGGAATTTGGTTTAGTTAGGCCAACCATGTAGGAAATTGAAGTTGAAGTCTGTTTCCACAGATGGCAAAGAGGTTAGAAGCACTTTAAACAATACTACTCCAAGATTTTGATGTTCCTGGTTTCCCTAGTACTCTGTTTGCAAGGTATCTGTGCCTGCAACATCCTGCTGCTCAATAAAGAGTAGAACTCTCCTGCAGGTGGGACAATTAGACTCAGAAAAACCTGACTTCCCTCTGTCGCCATTCAGTGCAATCAGTGCAGTTTGATCAGTCCTGAAACCATGTGCATACAGCACCTGAAATGGACTCATCATGCTTTATTCATGTATGTGAACATACTTTTTCACACATAGTTAAAAGTAGTAAGAAATTGACTGGTAGCTTTTTCTCTTCGCCATCTTTCCCCCCGGCAGGCCGACATGTGTCACCATGAAGGTCGAGCTGTGCAGTTTTAGCGGGTACAAGATCTACTCGGGACACGAGCGGCGCTACGCCAGGACCGATGGGAAGGTTTTCCAGTTTCTTAATGCCAAATGTGAGTCCGCATTCCTTTCCAAAAGGAACCGTCGGCAAATTAACTGGACTGTCCTCTACAGAAGAAAACACAAGAAAGGACAGTCAGAGTCGGAAGAAATTCAAAAGAAAACAACCCACCGTGCAGAAGTTCCAGCGGGCCATCACAGGCACTTCTCTGGCTGATATAATGGCCAAGAGGAATCAGAAACCAGAAGTTAGGAAAGCTCAGCAAGAACAGGCTATCAGGGATGCCAAGGAAGCAAAAAAGGCTAAGCAGGCATCAAAGAAGACAGCAATGGCTGCTGCCAAGGCCCCCACAAAGGCAGCCCCTAAACAAAAGATTGTGAAGCCTGTGAAGGTCTCTGCTCCCAGAGTTGGTGGGAAACGCTAATTTGGTAGATGAGAGTTTAAAAATAAAGATTTGTCTCTAGGTGAAAAAAAACAAAAGAAATTGACTGGTAAAGTTTTGGGAAATGATGGTCCAAGGAATAAATGGGACAACTGATGTAGCAGATGTTCATTAAAAAGGATAAAACTAATTTTGAGTTAAAAAAAAATGGCTAGTGGGCTGAGAGTTTAGAGTAATTGACGTTGTTGCCAAGGATTAATGTTCCATCCCGGTTTTGCTGTAATTCCAGTCCCACGCTTCTCCTTTGATTGTATATCCTCTGTGGGAGCAGACACATGCAAACACGTGAAAACCCACTCACTCATGTTCACACACATGTTCTAGGTTTTCTCTAGAGACATACATACATATATGTGATCATGAATTAATTGTAATATAAGTGTAAACAGTGTATTAATGTGGCAGACATATTTCTTTACCTTTTGTTTGTCCCCAGTACCTCCACAACAAAACTTACATTTACGTACAACTGCACCTCAATTGCTAAGCAATTAAGACCTTTCCTTATCTGCGATGCTGACCTGGCTACCTCCAAACCCTATCCCATGGTACTTATGTATAATTATTGACTTGGCTCTTCAGATCTTTTTTCTAGGGTCAATTTCATTTGTCCACACAGCATATCTGCTCCCCATCTCCTTCCTCTTCCCTGTGGAATTCCCACCCTGTTCTCTGATCCTGCCCTGTCATTTATTCAGGATTCACTGATCAGCATTTATTCACAAGGCAAAGAATACCTGATAAGAATTGTGTACACAAACTTACAAACTTGAAATAGGAGATCCTTGATATAATCGTTAAAATGTATCTCCCCAATTTAAATAGGATTTAAGAGATCAGCATTTAAATCACACAAATGCATATTTTAGACACCATGGAATATATTATGCCTATATATGCCTAGAGAGAATTTGTATGTTTGTGTTTCTCTATGTGAGTGTTGTATGTGTGTATGAATGTTTATACAATGATGTCATAGCTCTCAGAAATAGCAGTTCCTCTATGAGCAGTGTCTATGCTGAAAAGGTTGCTTTTCTTTGAAGTTTTCTGAATTTGTGTTCTTTGTCCTTTATATCTGTAAAACTGTTAGCATTGATATATTTATGTATTACATCACAGGTTATGATTAAAAGGTAGGACTGGCCCTAAGCAATCTGTTGTCACAGCGTCATTTACTTCATTTTCTTTTTTTTTTTTTTTTTTTCTTTTTTTCTGGACTGGGGACCAGACAGGGCCTTGCACTTGCTAGGCAAGCGCTCTACCACTGAGCTAAATCACAACCACCATTTACTTCATTTTCAACTAATACCTTGTAGTACAAGATGAACTTTCCACAGGCATTTCTGTCTGGCACAAATGGAGACTGGAAGGCAGTATCATGCTGTATTATTTATACATGTATTGAATCTTTTAGGATGTACTGACCTATGATGATATGCATGTGAATTTCACTCAGGAAGAGTGGGCATTGCTGGATCCTGCTCAGAAGAATTTCCTCCAAGGTATGATGCTGGAGACTTATAGGAATCTCAGTGCTATAATTAATGCAATGAATTTATCATTCACTTTGTAAAATGTAATCACAGCAGGTTTTGTTTATTGTTATTTGTTTTTTTTATTTCACTTAAAAATGAGGAAGAATGAGGTGAATAAATCAGTCATGGTTCTAAAGTTCACAAAAGATAGTAACTTAAATGTTGCCTAATTCCAACCCTGTACCAAATCTCTGTGAGGAAAAAAAAATAAAACTGTATGAATGTAATGTGGAACTCTTCTTTGGTAATGTGTTGAATGTAATGTGCTATTCTTCTTTTGATATGAATGTCATATGTCCCTATGGATGCAAGCCATGAGAGCATAGTGATACTGAAAGAAGCAACATACCTCTCTCTTTTCCAGAACAATTAGAAGATGTGCAGTACACCCCACTTTGAGTAGAGTTTCTTAATGTTGTAAAAGTTTATAAATATTTAGTTTTTGTCCATTATTGGGGACATTTTCACATTGAAAGTGCTGAATCACTTTATGAGATTAGGGTTATAGAAATTTTTCATTGCATTGGTTCCTGTTGCAAATGTAATATTCCTCAAAAGAAAGCAAAATTTATGTTCATAGTCAGACTACAAAATCTCTGAGTTCATCATGTTCTCTTCAAATATGTTTAAACTCTTTAATAGAAAAATTATGGAATAAATGTGATTCATGTAATCAAATCTCTTTCTATTCCATGTATCTTCAAACATTCAAGACAACCCATAATGAAAGGGAACACCATTGAATGTAAACAAACTGATATTATGTTAAGATCATATTGCTCTTTACAGTGAAATCAAATGTGAAATGAATTCATAGATATAAAAAGATTCGTGAATATAATCAATGTGAGAAAAAATTTACATGTGCCAATTGTATTTGCAGGTATGAAAGAAGTTTTACTGGAAAGCAAACCTTTGATTTTATTCAGTGTGGTAATGGCTTTGCAGTTCAGAGTCATACCCAAAGGCATAATGGAGAGAAGCCCTATGAATGTAACCATTGTGATAAAGCTTTTGCACAAAGGAGTAGTCTCAAAACACATAAAAGTACACATGATGGGGGAAAACATTCTGAATATAACCAATGTTGTAAAGACTTTATAAGAAGCAGTGTTTTCCAAAATAAAAGGAGAGAAAACTCTGAATGTAATCAATGTTATAAAGCATTTGTACAAAACCATGGTCTCCAAAGACATAAACGAACACATACAGGACAGAAACCCTATGAATGTAACCAATGTTGTAAAGCCTTTGCAAAAAGCAGTCATCTACAAAGACATAACAGAAACCATGCAGGAGAGAAACCCTTTAACTCTTACCAATGTGCCAAAGCTTTTTCACAAAGCAGTGCTCTCTAAAATCTTAAAAGTACACATACAGCAGAGAAACATTTTTGGATGTAACCAATGTGGTTTTAAACCATTTTCACAAAGAAGTGGCCTCCAAATACATAAACAATCACATACATCAGAGAAACCCCATGAATGTCTTAAATGTCCTGAAGCCAGTTCACATCACAATCATCTTCAACTGCATAAATCAATATGTCCTAGAAAGAAATGCTTTGACTGTAACTCATGTAGTAAAGCTTTTGCCCACAATGGTCATCTCCTAGGACATAAAATAATACACACTGCATAGAAAAACCTATGACTGTAAGAAATGCGGTAAACCTTTTGCATGTCACAGTACTTTCTGAGTAAATAAAAGAAGATGCACTCAGGAGAAACCCTATGAATATAATCAATGGGGTTGAGCCTTTGTATTTGAACGAGCAACCATACTTCAAATACATAAAAGAAGACAAACATGAGGGAAACCCTATGAATGTAAGCAAAATGGTATATCCTTCACATATCAGTCATATTCAAAGGCACAAAATAAAAGATAGTGTAGAGAAGTCCTGAGAGTGTATTTAATAAAATATTGTGAGTGCATGTAACATGATGAAACCTTCATGTATTCCTATAGTCTTCATCAACCTGAAACGATCTGTACAAGAGAGAAACTATATGAAGGCATTTAATACGGGAAGTCTTTTCCATTTTCACACATCATCATAATGGAAAAAAAACTATAAAGGGATTGAACATGGTGAGCCCTTTGCACATTTCTACAGTCTTTATCATCATGAAAATAATACTCCATAAATATGAGTGTGAACAATGTGGTAAAACCTCTGTGGAATGCGGTCAACACAAACCCAACACAACTTAAACTCAGGTGATGAAAATGGCAGGGATTTATTGTAATAAAGCTGCTCCTGTATCATGGACAGAAAATGAACTCAAAGCCTAAACTGTGACAAGTAAGACATCCCCTAATCACTGTGACACAGAATGTCATAGAGCTGCCATCCCACAATCAAAATCCCTGACCCAGAATGGTCCCTGTGTAAAAGAACTGGAAGAACAAAAATGGAGAAGAGCCTGAGCGAAAGGAGGTCCAAATTGGGTTCCAGCTCAGTGGGAGACACCAAGATCTGACACTATGATTCAGGCTATGGTATGCTTACACACAGGGGCCTATCATGACTGCCTTCTGAAAGACCCTAGAAGCAGCTGAAAGAGTCAGATGGAGACATTTACACCCAACCAATGGGCAGAAACTGGGGACCCCTGTGGTTGAATTAGGAAAAGCCTGGAAGAACCTGAAGAGTGATCCTATATGAATACCAGCAGTGTCAATTAACCTGGGCCCCTGGGATGTCTCAAACACTGAGCAACCAGCCAGGCAGCATATACATGAGCATAGGAGCCCCCAACACATACAATAGAGGACATTTAGGTCCGGACCCATTCAGAGAAGATACACATATCTTCAGGAGACTTAGGGCACCACAATGTTGGATGGTGGGATGGGGACATCCTCCTGGGGAGTGGGGTCAAGGTGTGGGATGTGGAACAGTCAGGGTACACTGGGAGTGGATAAGTCTGGAATGAAAAATATTAAACAATAAATTATAAAATAAACTAGAAACACACCTGTGCCATGTCCAGCTACATTTTTCCATTGTCCAGGATTTAAGTCTCCCAAATGTATATTTTACTCACCATGGAATACATGATGCCTATATATGTCTGGAGAGAGTTTGTAAGTATAGGGTTCTCTATGTGAGTGTTTGCATGTGTGTATGAATGTTTATTCAATGATGTCATAGGTCTCAAAGAAATAGCAGTTCCTCTATGAGCTGTGTCTTCCTAAATGGTGACTTTGCCTTGAAGTTTTCTGAATTTGTGTTCTATGTCCTTTATGTCTGTAAAAATATTAAGATTGATACATTTATGTATTACATCACAGATTATGATTAAAATGTAGGACTGGTTCCTGAACAATCTATTGTCACAGCATCATTTACTTGATTTTCAGCTAATTTCTTGTAATACAAGATGAGCTTTCATGAGGCATTTCTGTCCCCCATTTTTTATAATTTACATGTGTTTATTCATGACTTTCAGGTAAGAATGTCCTCAAGTATTGATGCTTTTATATTTGACCATGTTCAGAAGAGGAAATAATATTCCTAGGCGAACCTATGTTGAAACATATCCAGATTCCCTTAGTAAAATCTCAATGCTCTTTTTCTGAGAAAGGCATTGGGTTAGAAATGGCCCCTATGCTTGTCTTATGTGCCACAGTAATCAATATTTCCCAGCTCTTCTGCCTTTCTGTTGTGCTTGCTATTCTTGGTAGTCACATCTGGAATAACAACAAACCAAGGAGTTAGGAACTGTAAGGGATTTCTCTTCATTATAGTTTTGGGCCTGGGGAAAGTATTAATCTGTGTCTTTTCAGGTGATAAGAACCACATTTAACCTATGTCATAGTTTGTGCAAACAGCCTGCAGATAAAGATCATTGAACATGGTAGCTCTTTTTCTTTGTCCTATGGCCCTACCTCTGTCTAGCAACTTTTTGCTGTCATTTGTTTGTTTCTTTTTTGTGGTTATATCATTAGAATCTATTTTTCACAATTCAGGTATATACTTAATAACAGCCGAGACATTCAGCCACATGGACTGAACCACTCTTGGATTCTTCATCTTTCCATGGGTAGACAGCCATTGTTGGACTAGTTGAGCTGCAACCAGTGAGCCATTCTAATAAATGCGTTTTCTACATAATAAGAGATTCATTCTATTAGCTTTGTACATCTAGAGAAACTGCACAAATGTAGTTGTGGATTTGTTGTTGTTGTTGTTTTTGTTATTTTCATTTAACTAATTCATGGAGGCTGATCAACGAGTGTCAGATAACACTTGATTTGTTCTGAGGCTTGTCACGTAGACATCAGGGGAAACTATTTACATTTTACCTTAACCCAGCTTGAAGGCACAAAATAAAATACTGTTTTCTAAAAGGTCACATTAACTCTATTTTAAGCTGGTTTATGAACTATGAAATCCATCAGAATTAAATCCAGGAGGGTAACAGTGGTCAAATGAGTGCTGCGATTGTAGCGCACTCTAACCCTATCTCCAAATATGCAAATCAGTGAACAGAGTGTCACTACCCACATGGAATAGAGCAGACAGTTGCTTATCAGGGATCTGGAGTGTAACTTTCTGTCAGGGGATTGATTGGAGGACAGACAGGTAATATTGGAAGAGAAGCGCTTGTGCTGCTGAAATTCAGATTGGCAGATGGCTAAAGATTGACCCAGGGTGGATCTACTATGCTGTGTCCCTTTCTTTACCCCTAACCCTAATGACAGGCTGATGTCACTCAAAATTCACTAGCCAATCAGTACCTCCAGAGGGACTTGCCAGTTAGGCGAGGAGGCGGGTCTTCCGGGTAAATGGGTTACAACTTCCCGTTGGTAACTCAGCCTGTATGAGTGTTTCTGAGAGGAACGTTCTGAGTGACTTCTCAGGGTGCTGTGAGGGGAGCTCAGACTTGATAAATGCAAGGTCATGTCCACAAACAGGAGGAGCAAGCTGCTTAGCAAAGGGTATATGTATAATGGGTCCTCCCAGTGGCTGGATGGTAAGCAGCAGAGACACCTAATGCAGCCACACTTGAGGGTCCTTGGCGAACTTTCATGCCTGGTGGATTCTGAATAACTTTATTATGGGACCGGCATTTGTCCCAAATCATGACAGCGGTGGCTTATGTGGAGAATTATTCTTGGCAGGATGCAAAACCTGAAATCCCAGGTTTTATATCATCCTCTATAAGTTTTGGCCTTAGAAGTTAACAGGTAGGTAAAACGTCCATTTTGAGTTAATTTTGTGGAGGCAGTAAAAGACATCTCATGTGTGGGCGGCTGTTCCCTTTGTGCAGCACTGTATTATTCGAATTCTCCTGAGTTTGTACCATTGTATGATATTAAGCTCTGATGGATATGAGCTGCATTGATGATGTAAAGATTTCATCAACTTTTTTGGATATAATACTCATAATTGAGTAGAATGTAGCTGAGGTGGACTGGTATAAACACTTCGCCAGTATGGAGTATGCTGGGCAGTGTTGCTTTAAGATTAGGATAGTACTTTATATTCTTGTTACCGTGATTGTTTAATAATATTTGTCTCCAACCATGATAAAGGGTACCAATCTAAGGTTTATAGTCACCTTAGGCCTGATGGTTGATATCAAAGAAGAAAATTTTCAACCAACTCCTTCAAGGTGGGATTATAGGGTCAACTGGTTAAGTACCTGGCCTTAAGTGCTGGGGATTGCCTCAGTGGCAGAGTGCTTGTCAATCGCAAGGCCCTGGGTTCGGTCCCCAGCTCCGAAAAAAAAAAAAAAAAAAAAAAAAAAAAAAAAAAAAAAAAAAAAAAAAAAAGACCTGGCCAGCAATATGGATCCTGTTTTGTTCTTGAGATAAAGGATAGTTTTGACTCAAGTATAGGACTATACCCTGTGACAGCTCTTTGAAAAGGACAGGCAATGTTTTGTTGAGGGCAGTCCCACTACAGCAAGCCTTGATCCTAATGGGTGGAGAATTACAGGGTTCCTTCTTATACTCCAGACCCATGACAGTCTGGGATCCAGCATTGGGATCTTAAGCTAAGGCCCTGGTGTATCGAAAACAAAAGAATACTCATTTGTAAACAAGAGTTAAAGTTGGCAGTATTGGTAACGATCAGTGACCAGGGCCTTTGGAGAAGGGTTGCTTCCCATCCTGAGATTGCAACTCCCTCTACCACACAGGAATATGATTGTCAGTTCCAAGTCAACTGTGGGCTTTCTCTGTAATGTTTTTTGGATACTTGCTGTTGCCTTTGTGCAGCAATGTTTTATTAGACTTCTCCTCAGTTTGTACCATTGTATGATAGTTACTACTGACTTCATAGAAGTCTCCATTTCGTTCCACTTATCTATCCCCTGTAAGTAGTATACAGGACGCTACACTTAGGAACCTTAATTAGTATAAGACACAGGTTGTTCAGGATCTACCCACCACAGTTGCCATAGATACTCCCTTCTACTTTTCCACTTTTTCTCACCTTCTGGTATCTCCAACTCAGGACTCCCATCACTGGAAAATGATTTGCTATTTTAGGACTCTGATGCACTTAAGAAATGATTCTGGGGATCTTTGCTGTGTAAATCTGCTAACTACCTACGTAGAACTTGCAGTCTTTATTTAAACTAAATTTAAATAATGCAAGGCCTGTACTGGAAAGAAAATTATGAATTACAGCATATATGAAATTCAAAAAACTGTTTTTGGCTCCTCTTAGAGAGCATTACACAGAACTGAACTCATGCTTTCATTAAGAGATTTATTCCTACTTAATATTTTAAATGTATGTGGAATGGTTTCTTTCTGGGATATACTAATTCTGGGAGAGCTGCATCTTTTGCTCTTTATCGAAATGATTCTAAGACTTGCTAGCCTTAGATTAGCCTAAGACTTAGGTAGACTTGATCCTGATCACTTGCTTCACAGGGCAATGACCTTGCATTTTTTAATGAAAATTTCTAAATTCTTGAGTTAAAGAAATGATGCAAATCAGTGCTTTTTACTTGCTCATTTGAGTCATATAATGAACTGTCCATTTCTTCTACCTTCACATGAGAACAGGAGGAATTGTGTATACTGTTCACTGTCATGTAAAACAGGGCAGGAAAAAGCGAGATCACAGACCAAAGTTTAAGGGAGTCAGCATCCAGCAAAAGCAATCTGGAGAAGGACCAAATCAGGCAAGTTGAATAATTTTGTAATTTCTCATCACAGATTTAAATAACACATCAAATTAAATTAAAGTAGATTGGTGGATATTTAATTTGGGACGCTGAGCTGTAGACAGTGGATAATAAATTCCTAATTTAGGGCTCATATTATAGAGATTTGTGTAGTGATTGTTTACATGTTTAAAGCATCCTGAATTGTAAAACAGATGCTACCAGGTGTAGTTTGTTGTGTCATGATATTAATCTCAGCACTTAACACTGCACGTAGGGGCAAGGTCAAACACTATCTTATCAATGCCATTCCTTCTATGAGGAAGGACCTGCTCTTTTTCAAAGTCACTTGTATTTATCTTTTTAAAAGGTCAATTTAGGTTATTACTTTATAAATTTAATTTTTTTTTTTTATGTAGAGATGCTCTGTTCTTGTACTAGTCCCTATACTCCAATGTTTCCAGGAATTAAGAATTTCATTCCTTTTTCTAAAGTGATTTTATATCTTCCTGTTTAGAGCAACATCTCCTGTAGCTCAGGTCTTGCTGTACCTGACTGGTGCTTGTTCCTCCTGAAGACGCGTGTGCCCGCGATCTTATGAAAGAGAGCGCTCCTGGGACACCAGTACTCTCTGGGATTGTTTTGGGCCTGGAGGGCTATGAGACAGCCGTAGCTCTGGGCACAGATGGAGACTGGATAGGTTGTTTCCCAGGCTGACCCACAGCTTGCAGATATGTTCCTGGCGGGTCTCTCCTTGGACAATCTAGGTCAAAAGTGGGGTCCCATCTGTGTGCTGAGTAGTGAGAGTGCTCCTAGGAAACCAACTCTCTAAGCAGGTTTTTGGTCTGGAGAACAATGGGACAGCCCCATCTCTGGGAGTGGATGGAGAAAGGAAGGGTCCCATCTCAGGCTGCTCTGCTGTTCCTGTACCATGTGTGTTCATAGTGGGTCTCCATTTGGAAAGTCAGTAGAGAGAAAGTGGGGTCTCACCTGTCTGCTTAGGAGTGAGAATGCTCCTGACATACCACCTCTGCAGGCAAACTTTGGGCCTGGAGGTCTTTGGGACAGCCCCAGCTCTGGGCATGAATGGAAACTTGAAGGCGGTATCATGCTTTTGTGTACAACAGTATTGGATCTTTTAGGATGTACTGACCCATGATGATGAGCCTGTGAACTTCACTCAGGAAGAGTGGGCATTGCTGGATCCTTCTCAGAAAAGTCTCTACCGAGGTGTGATGATGGAGACCTATAGGAATCTCACATCTGTAGGTAATACAATAAATTTATTTTTCACTTTGTAGACTATAGGCAAAGCTGGTTTTGATTATTGTTGTTTGTTTTTGTAATTTCACTTAAAAATGAGGAAGAATGAGGTGAATAAATCGCTCATGGTTCTCAAATTCAGTAAAGGTAGTAACTTAAATGTTTCCTAATTTCCATAATTTAACATTCTCTTGTACCATATTTTAAGCTATATTTGAGAAGACCATACTACTGAAGAATATTTTACAAGTTCTAGAAGACACAGAAAGGTAATTCTCATGTGCAAGCTGATGAGAAAGAGCCTTCCAAGAAAGATTAATATGTCCTGCAAACTTTCAAGAAAATCTGCCGGGTAAAATACTCACTGCATTAAGTTATGCACGATTACTAAATTTCACAAACCATGTATACCAATGTCAGGTATCTAATTTGTATTTTTTAATCAAGAAGATACAGAAACAATGCCTTAACAGATATGTCACCAAGTGAATCAAGCACAGCTGAACCAGAGTGTAGAACATTCCGTTGGTTCAATTTCACATCTTGTAGCTCTTGCAGAAAGGAATAACATTGATTAGGTCACAAGTATATGTCTACAACCATGTAGTATGAAAATAATCCATACTAAATCTGTTGTTAACTACATACCTGTAATAACACTACTAAACTTAGTGAGATGGCCAGTTTATGAGATTCAAGATTGGTTTTGTGAAGAAACCTTAATCCCTGTACCACCTCTCCATGAGAAAAAAAAACAAAACAAAACTGTGTGAATGTAATGTCGAACTCTTTCATTTGTTATTCTTCTGTTAATATGGATGTCATATGTCACTATGAGTACAAGCCATGTGAGCACAGGGATAGTAAACATACTTCTGTCTTTTCTAGAACAATTAGAAGATGTACAGTATACCCCACTTTGAGTAGAGTTTCTTAGTGTGGTAAAAGTTTATAAATAATTAAAATAATTTTGACCACTATTGGGGACATTTACAAATTCAAAGTGCTGAAACTCTTTATGAAAACTAGGGTTGTCGAAATTTTTTCTGTTTGTATTCTTTCATGTTCCAAACGTAGTATTACTCACATGATAGCAAAGTTTATGTCTCCATTCCAAGTGCAAAAGCTTTGAGTTCATAGTGTTCTCTTCAAATATGTGAATAATCTCTTATAGAAAAATTATCAGATTAATGTGAGTCATGTAATCAATTCTCTTCGTATTCTTCTTTTCTTCAAAGATGCCAGACAACCCATTATGAAAGGAACAACTTTGAATGTAAACAAAGTGATATTATGTTAAGATTATATTATTCTTTACAATTAAAGTAAATGTGAAATGATTTTATGGAGAAAAAAGACATTAAGGTAATCAATGTGAGAAAAAATTTTACATGTGCCAATTGTATTTGCAGGGATGAAAGAAGTTTTATGGGAAAATAACTCACTGAGTCTATATAATATGGTAAGGCCTTTGTATATCACAGTCATACCCAAAGGTATAATGGAGAGAAGGACTAGGAATGTAACCAATGTGGGAAAGCTTTTGGAAAACGGAGGAAGATTAAAATACATAAAAGAACCCATAATGGAGAAAAACCATATGAATATAACCAATGAAGTAAAGCCTTTGTAAAAAGCAGTAATCTCCAAAAACATAAAAGAATGCATATAGGAGAGAAACCCTATGGATGTAACCAATGTGATAAAGCCTTGCAAAAAAGTAGTGCTCTCCAAATACATAAAACACACACACACACACACACACACACACACACACTTGGAGAAAAATCCTACATATGTAAACAATGCGGTAAAGACTTTGGAAAAAGCAGTCATCTCCAAATACATAAAAGAGCACATACAGGAGAAAAAGCCTATGATTGTAACCAATGTTGTAAAGCCTTTGCACAAAGCAGTCATCTCCAAACACATAAAAGAACACATAGAGGAGAGAAACCCTATGAATGTAACTAAGGTGGTAAAGCCTTTGCAGAAAGTAGTCATCCCCAAAGACATAAAATAACATATACAGTAGAGAAACCCTTTAACTCTAACAATTGTGGTAAAGCATTTTCACAAAGTAGTGGTTTCTAAAATGTTAAAAGTACACATACAAGAGAGAAAATTTTGAATGTACCCAATGTGGTTCTAAACCATTTTCATGAAGCAGTAACCTCCAAATACATAAACAAACACATAGAGGAGAGAAAGCCTATGAATGTCATCCATGTCCTGAAGCCTATAACTTGGGATGGGGATGTGTGCGAGGAACCTATTGAAGTTGAGAATCTTCAGATTCTCAATGGTTTTAATCCACCTGAGAGCTTAGTACCCTCAGCCTAACCTTTATATGTACCTTATTAATTCATGAAATTATGCCTCAGTCACAAGTAAACCAGCACTGACCTAAATGAAGAAAATAACCTAGGAACAATGTTGACAATAGCGTCCACCACGACAAATTTCTTCTATGCCATGAGACTTAAAACCAGGCCCCTAGAGAGAAGTATTGTGCAGAGACAGCTGATAGAAAGTAGAATAGAATTGAGACCAGAAATGAACCCCACCAATGGTCACTTGATTTTTTGACAAATGAGTCAAATCCATCTGAAGGAAAAAGATAGCATTCTCAACAAATGGTGGTGGTTGAACTGGAGGTCAGCATTTAGAAGAATGCAAATCCATTATCACTCTGTGCAAAGGTTAAGTCTAAGTGGATCAAGAACCTCCACCTCAAAACAGATACACTCCAACTAATAGAGGAAAATTGAGGAAGAATCTCAAACACGTGGGCACTGGAAAAAATTTCCAGAACAGAACACCAATGGCTTATGTGCTAAGATCAAGAATCGGCAAATGGGATCTCATAAAGCTGCAAAGCTTCTGTAAGGAAAAGGACACTGTCATGAGGATAAAACGGCAACCAACAGATTAGGAAAAGATCTTTACCAATCCTACAACTGATAGTCAGCTAATATCCAAAATATACATAGAACTCATGAAGATTCCAGAGAGCCAAATAAACCTATTAAAAATGGAGTACAGGGGCTGGAGAGAGATGGCTCAGTGGTTAAGAGCACTTGACTGTCGTCCAGAGTCCTGAGTTCAGTTCCCAGCAACCACGGGTGGCTCCTGACCATCTGCAAGGATACGTGCCTATACGGGTGTATCTGAAGACAGCTGTTGTACTATATATAATAAATGAATAAATCTTTAAAAAAATGGGTACAGTGAAACAAAATTCACAGAAATATCGAAGATAGTTGAGAATCACCTAAAGAAATGTTCAACATCCTTAACCACAGGGAAATACAAATCAAACAACACTGAGAGCTCCCACCTTAAACCAGTCAGAATGGCTAAGATATAAAACTCAGGTGACAGCAGATGCTGGTGAGGATGTGGGGAAAGAGAAACATCCCTCCCTTGTTGGTGGGATTACAGACTGGTACGACCATTCAGGAAATGAGTCTGGAGGTGACTCAGAAAATTGGACATTGTACTACCTGAGGACCCAGGTATACCTCTCCTGGGCATATACCCAAAAGATGCTCCAACATGCAACAAAGACACATGCTCCACTATGGTTATACGAGCCTTATTTATAATAGCCAGAAGCTGGAAATATCCCAGATGCCCTTCAACAGAGGAATGGATACAGAAATGTGGTTCATCTACACAATGGAGTAATATTCAGCTATCAAAATCAATGACTTCAAGAAATTCATAGGCAAGTGGATGGATCTACAGAATATCATCTCTAGTGAGGAAACCCAATCACAGAAGAACACACATGGTATGCACTGATTAAGTGGATATTAGCTCAAATGCTCAAATAACCCAAGATGCATAGACCACAAGAAACTCAAAAAGAATGACCAAAATGTGGATGCTTCAATCCTTCTTTCAAAGGCGAACAAAAATATCCATAAGAGAAAATAGGGAGGCAAAATTTAGAGCAGAGACTGAAGGAACAGCCACTCAGAACCTGCTCCACATGTGGCCCATATAGATACAGCCACCAAAACTAGATAAGATGTAAGAAGCTAAAAAGTGCATGCTGACGGGAACAGGATATAAATTTCTCCTAAGAGACACAGCCAGAACATGTCAAATACAGAGGTGACTGCCAGCAGCAAACCACTGAATTGAGAATGGGACCCCGGTTGGAGGAATAAGAGAAAGGACAGAAAGAGCTAAGGGCTTGCAACCCTATAAGAACAACAATGCCAACCAACCAGAGCTTCCAGGGACTAAACCACTACCCAAATACTATACATGAACTGACCCTGGGCTCCAACTGCATAGGTAGAAGTGAATAGTATTGTTGGGGCACCAGTGGAAGGGGAAGGCTGTGGTCCTGCCAAGGCTGGATGGAAGTAATGGGATTGGGTGGGGAGGGGAACACCCATATGGAAGGATGGGGGAGAAGTTGGGGGCTGATGGACAGGATACCAGAAAAGGAAATAACATTTGAAATGTAAATGAATGCTAAATGTAATAAAAATGGAATGAAAAAAAAGAAAATTGTTCCCATTCTCCTTATGTTCCAATTTTGTTTAATATAGGTGTTTGGAGTGGAATCTGATAAAGTTTTAAAGTTTTCTGTTTCTGTCATTTTGTCTCCCTTTTCATTTCTGATTTTGTTAATTTGGATACTGTCACTGTGCTCTCTGCTGAGTCTGACTAAGGGTTTTTCTATATTGTTGATTTTCTCAAAGAAGTAGCTTCTGGTTTTGTTGAATCTATATACAGTTCTTTTTGTTTCTACTTGGTTGATTTCAGCACTGAGTTTCAGTATGTCTTGCTGTCTAATCCTCTTGGGTGTATTTGCTACTTTTTGTTCTAGAGCTTGCAGCAGTGCAGTCAAGCTGCTTGTGTATGCTCTCTCCAGTTTCTTTTCGGAGGTACTCAGATCTTTGAGCTCTCCTCCTAGTACTGCTTTCATTGTGGCCCATAAGTTTCAATATGTTGTTCCTTCATTTTCATTAAATTCTTAAATTTAATTTAAATTTAAATTAAAGTCTTTAATTTTTTCTTTCTTTCTTCCTTCCTTCCTTCCTTAACAAAATTAACGTTGGGTAGAGCATTGTTCAACTTCCATGTAAATGTGAGCTTTCTGTAGTTTTGTTGTTATTGAAAACCCTTGTCCCTGGGTGCCCTGTTAGGATACATGCGACTATGTCAATCTTCTTGTATCTGTTGAGGCCTGTTTGGAAATAACTGCATGGTCAGTTTTGGAGAAGGTACCAATAATTTCTGAGAAGAAGATATATTCTTTTGTTTTAGGATTAAGTGTTTTATAGATTTCTGCTAGATTAACTTGGTTCATAACTTCTGTTAGTGTCATTGTATCTCTGCTTACTTTCTGTTTCTATGATCTGTCCATTAATGAGAGTGGGGCATTGAAGTTCCTCACTATTATTATGTGAGTTGCAATATTTGTTGGACCTTAAGTAAAGTTTCTTTTATGAATGTTGGTGCCCTTGCATTTGGAGCATAGATATTCAGAATTGGGGTTCATCTTGATGGATTTTTTCTTTGACAAGTATGAAGTGTCCTTCCTTATCTTTTTTGATAACTTCTGGTTGAAAGTCTACATTATTCAATATTAGAATGTTCACTCCAGCTTATTTCTTGGTACTATTTGCTTGGTCCCAAAAGTTTTCCCAGAATTTTATTCTGAGGAAGAGTCGGTCTTTATCACTGAGGTGTGTTTCCCATGAGCATCAAAATTCTAGGTCCTCTTTATGTATTCAGTCTATTAATCTTGTGTTTTTATTTGGGAATTGAGTCCACTGATGTTGAGTTATATGACGGAGTAATGATAGTTGTTTCCTACTATTTTTGTTGATAGAGGTGGAATTTGGTTTGTGTGGCTCTCTTCTTTTCAATTAGTTGAAATAAGATTAATTTCTTGCTTTGTCAATGGCATACTCTCCCTACATTTGTTGAAGTTTTCCATCTATTATCATTTGTAGGGCTGGATTTGTGGAAATGTTTTGGGTAAATTTTATTTATAAGGTAAAGTACATTTTCTTTAGGACAAAATAGCAAACAACAGATTGGAAAAAGATCTTTGCCAATCATACATCAGATAGAGGGCTTATATTCAATACAGAAAGGAACTCGAAAATGTAGTTTCCAAAGAATCAAATAACCCTGTTAAAAATGTGTTGCAGAGTGAAACAATTTTCAACAGTGGAATATGGAATGGCATAAAAAGAGTTTGAGAACAGAATGAAGGAACTCAAAGGGTAGGCAACTCCATAAGAACAACAATACCAACAAACCAGAGTTCCCTGAAAGTAAAGCACCATTCAAAGAATACACATGGACAGACCCATGGCGCCAGCTACCTCAGTAACAAAGGATGGCCTTGTTGGGGACAAAGAGGAGGAAAAGCCCTTGGTCCTACCAAGACTAAACCCTTCAGTATAGTGTAATGTCAGGACGGGGAGGCAGGAAGAGGTAGTTGTTTGGATGGGAAAACACCCTCACAGAAGATGGGGCAGAGGGGATAGGATAGGTGGTGTGTGGACAGGAAATCAGGTAAGGAGATA
This sequence comes from Rattus rattus, assembly GCF_011064425.1. Classification (NCBI taxonomy): domain Eukaryota; kingdom Metazoa; phylum Chordata; class Mammalia; order Rodentia; family Muridae; genus Rattus; species Rattus rattus. Next base: position 142,919,652 of record NC_046158.1, on the reverse strand, counting down.
ATATTTGAAATGTAAATAATAAAATATCCAATGTCTCACACCAGTAAAAATGCCTGAGGACAAAATCTCAGGTGGCAATAGATGCTGGCAAGATTGTGGAGAAAGAAGAACTCTCCTTGATTGTTAGCAGGATTGCAAGGTGGGGCAAGCACTCTGGAAATCAGTCAAGAGGTTCCTCAGAAAATTGGGCATAACACTACCTGAGGACCCAGCTATACAATTTAACCAGAAATGCCCCAATATATAACAAGGACACATGTTCCACTGTGTTCATGGCAGTGTTATTTATAATAGCCAGAAGCTGGCAGGAACCCAGATGTCCCTCAGCAGATGAATGGATACACTAAATGTCATACCTTTATAAATGGAGTACTAAGGAGCTATTGAAAACAATGACTTCCTGAAATTCTTAGGCAAATGGATAGTTACCTCATTTGAGTGAGGTAACTCAGTCAAAAAAGAACTCCCATGGTATATAATCACTAATAAGTGTTTATTTGCCAACTTGAAGCTCAGAATACCCACAATAATACTCTAAGACTATATGAAACCCTAAAAGGAAGATAACACCAAAGTGTAGATGCCACAGTCCTACTCAGTAGGGGGAAGAAAATGTTCTCTAGGAAGTAGAAGGAGAAAGAGACCTGGGAGTTGGGAGAAAAAATTTGAGCCAGTTTAGATATGGGAGAAACTGAGGGAGAAGTTAGAGTGTCAGGAATTGAAAAGTAGGTATGTAAAAGTAGGGGAGGGGTAATTAGGCATTGCCACCCTAAAGTCCCAGATGCATGGGGCCTAAGAGGTTCCTAGGATATAACAGGGAGGATATTAGAAGAAATGACTGTTGAAGTGGAAATAGATCCTGTAGACACCATATCTAGTGGTAGGGGCATGGCCTCCAGTTGAGGGATGGGACCATCCTCCCACCTCAAAATAATAATACAGAATTCCTCATGTCAAAAGGAAATGCAGGGACAAAGAGTGGAGCAGAAGCAGAAAGAAAGACCATCAAGAGACTACCCACCTTGGAATCCATCTCATCTACTGACACCAAAGGCAGACACCAAATTCATGGTTCTACTCATGCCAAAAGTGCTTACTGACAGGAGCCCAGTACAGATGTCCCCTGAGAGGCTCTGCAAGAGTCAGATGAATACTGATGTGGATAGACTTAGCGAAACACTGGATTGAGAACAGGGACCCAAATGGGGAAGTCAGGGGAAGGACTTAAGGACGTGAAGTGGTTTCCAATTTCATAGGAAGAAAAAAATATCAAAAAAGCAGTTCACCCAAACAATCCAGAAACTAAACCACAAACAAGAGAATATACAGGGGATCCCCATGGCTTGAGCTAAAATGTACCCTTTGTCCTGTGGAGGCTTGATGACACAGGATAGGGGAACATTAGGCCACTGATGCAGCAGTGGGTGGGTGGGTTTTGTGACATCCTAATAGAGGGGGTTGGGGGATGAAAAGAGTTATAGGGGGCTTGTCGAGGGAAAACTGTAAAGAGAATAACATTTGAAATGTAGATAAATAAAATAATCAATAATAAATCGATCTTCAGGCGTAATCCCCATCCCTGACTTCCAGATATACTGCAGAAGAATAGTAATAAAAACAGCATGGTATAGGCACGGAGATGGACAAATTGAACCCTGTATTACAATTGAAGACCTAGTAATAAAACCATATAATTATGAACACTTGAGTTTGAAATAGGAGCCAAAGTATACAATGGAAGAAAGAAAGCATCTTCAATAAATGGTGCTACTGTAACTGGCATCCAGTGTATAGAGAAATCAAAACAAATCTGTATTTTCAACCTTGAACAAAGCTCATGTCCAAGTGGATCAAGGACCTCAACATAAACCAGATACACTTCATGTAATAGAGGAGAAAGTAGGAAAGAGCCTTGAACTCACGGGCACAGTGGGGAGGGGGTAGATTTGCTAAAAAGAACTCCAGTGGCTCAGGATCTAATAATCAAGAATTGATAAATGAGAGTTATGAAATTGAAAACCATCTGTAAGACACAGGACAGAGTAATAGGCAGCCTAGAGACAGAGAAAAAATCTTGAATATCCTCCCTTCATTGTGAGGGCTATCATATAAAACATATAAAGAACTCAGAAGCTAACCACCCAAAAAAAAATTCAATAAAAATGCACCTAAACTGAAAATTCAGAGATATCTCAAAGGGCTGAGAAGCACTTACACTACTGGTCAATGTACTTTTTGATCAAGGACATGGAAATCAAAAAGACCCTGAGATATCACCTTATACCAATCAGAATCCTGACATCAAACACTCAGGAGACAGTACAGGTTGGTGAGAATGTAGAGAAAGTGGAATACTTCTCCAGCGCTGGTGGGATTGGAGACCTGTACAATCACTCTGGAATTCAATCTGTAGTTTCCTCCGAAAGTTAAAACAGATTTACTTTAAGACCCCTGGGCATACAGCAAAAATGTGTCCCACCATAGCACAAGGGCATGTGTGTCACTCTATATTCATAATGGCCATATTTCTTTCAGCCAGAAGCTGGGAACAACTCAGGTGTCCCACAAGAGAAATGATCCAGAAAATGTGGCTCATTTACACCATGGAATATTATTCAGCTTTTAATAACCAGGACATCATGAGATTGCAGGCAAATGAATGAATGGCACTAGAAACTGTCATCCTGAGTAAGGTATCTCAGAACAAAAAAGGCATGCATGCTATGTACTCACTAAGTGTACATTAGCTAGAAAAGTACAGAAAAATCTTTAAGTAATCCATAGAACTCAAGAAGGTTAATAATCAAAAGTGCTCAAGTGAGGATTCTTCAATCTCATTATGGAGAGAGAAGAATGCAGATGGTAAGGGGATCGAGTGAAGTGGGTGGGAGAGAGAAGGGGTTGGGGCAGAGGAAAAGGGGGACATGATCATTAAACGGTGACCAGGAGTGAAGCCCCAAGAGCCAGCATAGTGAATAGATTCAGGGGGTGTGGGATCTGTGACTTAACACTCTAGACCTGGTGTAGGTGTGCTAATCTGAAGACTCAAGGGGTAGATCATAAATAAAATGCTCAACAGTGGAGAGGGAACTTGTTGAATCCACCTGCAGCAGAAAGACAGGGCATCAAGTGGAGGGATGTGGTTGCCATGGCCACAGTCAAAGACTGACTTGGAATTCTTTCTGTCTAAAGGAACTGCAGAGAAACAATGGAGAAGAGAATGAGAAAAGGAGGTCCATTGACATACCCCAAATTGTGATCCAGGATCAAGGGGAGTCTCTAAGGCCTGACATTATTACAGATGATATGGTGTGCTCACAGACAGGAGCCTACCATGGCTGTGCTATAAGACACCCAACAGACCGCTGATTGAGACAGAAGTAAATATTACTGCCAACCAATGTATGAAGTTGGATTGGAATGCGTTTAGGAAAGAAAGAGTATGGAATAACTATTTTTGGAAATTGCTTTAGTTAGGTCATCCTTAGGAAATCAAATATGAAGTCTGCCTCAACAATGGCAAAAAGAAGGTACCAAGCCATTAACCAAATCCCTCCAAGACTTTAGTATTGAAAATAGGTATTTTATCTCAATCATTGGGAAGAGGACCCTGTCTTCTTGACATTCCTGGTTTACCTACTACCATATGTTTGCAAGGTCCTCTCTGACCCCAACACCCTACTGCTCAATAAATAGTAGAACCATCCTGCATGTGGAACAGTTAGACTCAGGAAAACCTGACCTCCCCCTGTTGCTATTCATTGCAATCAAAGCAATTTGGTCAGTCCTGAAACCGTAGGCACACAACTAAAATGGATTCAACATGTTATATTCATATATGTGAACATACTTATTCACACACAGTTACAAGCAATAAGATATTGACTGGAAATGTTTTGGGACATGATGGTGGTAGGTATAAATGGGAGAACTGATGTAGCAGATTTCCATTAAGAAATATAAGAATAAATTTTAAATTTAAAATTGGCTAGAGGGATAAGTTAGAGTTAAGTCTAATTGATATTGTTGCAAAGGATTAAAGTTCCATCTCTAGAAACTGGTTATGTGGTAATTCCAGTCTAATGCTGCTCCTGGGGATTTCTGCCAATGGTGGAAAAAGGCACATGCAAACACATGAAAACCCACTCACGCATGTACACACAGACACACACACTAGTTTTTATATATACATACATACATACATACATATATACATACATACATGTGATCATGAATTAATCGTAATGTAAATGTAAACAGTGTATTAGTCTGTCAGAGGTATTTCTTTACCTTGTGGTTGTCACCAATACCTGCACAACAAAACATTGATTTACCTAAAACTTCACATCAATTGCTTGGCAATTAAACAATCTATCCTTACCGTCTATGCTGATCTGGCTTCCTCCCTATCCCATGGTACTTACATATTATTATTGACATGACTCTTCAGATCAAATTCATTTGTCCACATGGCACATCTGCTCCCCATCTCTCCTCCTCTTGCTAGTGGTACTCCCACCCTAGATGATTCTGCCCAGTCATTTATTCAGGATTGGTTGATCAGCATTTATTCACAAGGCAGAAAATACATGATAAGATCTGTGTACGCAAACTTGAAACAGGTGATTCTTGGTAGAAGCATTACAATGCACCTTCTTGATTTAAATACGATTTAAGAGAAATCAGCATTTAAATCACTCAAGTGTAAATTTTATTCAGCATGGAATATATTATGCCTATATATGTCTCTCTCTCTCTCTCTCTCTCTCTCTCTCTCTCTCTCTCTCTCTCTCTTTGTCTGTCTCTCTCCCTTAATGTGTGTATGTGTGGGGTTGGGGGAGAGGGAGTATGTTAGTGATCCTCTCCATGAGTGTTTGTATGTGTGTATGAATGTTTATACAATGATGTGGTCGCTCTCAGAGAAAGAGCAGTTCCTCTATGAGCAGTGTCTATGCTGAAAATGTGACTACCTTCAAGTTTTCTGAATTTGTGTTCTGTATCCTTTATATCTGTGAAAATGTTAGCATTGATACATTTACGTGTTACATCACGGATCATGTTTAAAAGGTAGGACTGGGGCCTGAACAAATCTATAGTCACAGTGTCATTTACTTGATTTTCAGCTATACTTGTAGTAAAAGATGAACTATCCAGAGGAATTTCTGTCCAACATGTTTATAATTTACATGTGTTTCTGAATGAGTTTCAGGTAAAAATGCACTTAAATATTGCTGCTATTACATTTGACCATGTTCATAAGAGAAAATAATATTCCTAGGCGTACCTATGTGGAAACACATCCAGATTCCCTGAGTAAAATCTCAATGCTCCCTTTTTGTGAGAAAGGCATTGCTTTGGAAATGGCTCCTATGCTTGTCTTATGTGCCACAGTAAACAATCTTTCCCAGCTCTTCTCCCTTTCTGTTGTACTTGCTATTCTTGGTAGTCAAATTGAACACATTTAGAATTAACTAAAATCACAAGAGTTGGGCACTGTGAGGGTTTTTTCATAATTATAGATTTGGACTTGGGAAAAGTATTTTTTATTTTGGATTTTTTGGTGTTAAGAACCACTTTTAATCTAGGTCATAGTTTGTGGAGACAGCCTACAGATAAAGATCATTGAACATGGTACCTCTTTTTCTTTGTCCTATTGCCCTATCTCTCGCTAACAACTCTTTGTTGTTATCTTTTTGTTTCTGCTTGTGTTTATGTCATTAGAATATTTTTTTTTCAAAATTCAGGTATCTAATTAATAACAGGAGAGACATTCAGCCACATGGACTGAACCACTCTTGGAATCTTCATTTTTCCATGGGTAGACAGCCATTGTTGGACTAGTTGAGCTGCAACCTGTGAGCCATTCTAATAAATGCATTTTCTACATAATAAGAGATTCATTCTATCAGCTCTGCTCATCTGGAGAAACTGTACAAATGTAGCTGTGGATTTGTTGTTGTTGTTGTTGTTGTTGTTGTTGTTTTTGTTATTGTTGTTGTGTTCATTTTACTAATTCATGGAGGCTGATCAGCTGGTTAAACAGCATAGTCCACAGTATGTCAGATATTTCCTGATTTGTTCTAATGTTTGTCACATAACTGTCAGGTGAAAAGCATTTACAATTTATCTAAACTCAGTTAAAAGATATAAAACAAAATATTGTTTACTAAAATCCCTCTTGTAACTCTATTGCAAGCTGATTTATGAACTCTGAAAGCCATTCAAATTAAATCCAGGAGGAAGAAGTGGAAGGGTCAACTGAGTGCTATCATTAGAGCTCAGGCAAGCTCCAAATTTGCAAATCAGTGAACACAGTGTCACTAGCCACATGGAGTAGAAGCATTCAGTTGAACAACAGGGATCCTAAGCCTAACATTCTGACAGTTGATTGACTGGAGGACAGACAGGTAAGCTATTCGAAGAGAAGCAGTTGTACTGCTGAACTTCAGATCTGCAGGTGTGGCAAAACTTTGGCAGAGGCTGGAACCATTATGCTGTGTCCCTTTAGTACCCTCCAATCCTAAGTGTTAGGCCGATGTCACTCGAAATTCACTAACCAATCAGCACCTTTGAGAGACTTGCCAGTCAGGCAAGTAGGCGGCTCTTCCGGGTACAAGGCTTGCAACTTCCTTCTGGTAACTCAGCAGGTATTAGTGTATATGGGTCTGTTCGAAAGTGACTCTTGGGGTGCTGTGAGGGGAACCAGGCAAGCTCAGGACTCCAGGACATGGTAGTGCAAGGTCATGTCCACAAACAGGAGGAGCAAGCTGTAGCAAAGGATACATATGTAATGGTCTTCCCAGTGGCTGGATGGTAGCAGCAGCCAGACCTAATGCAGCCACTTGTGATATCCTTTGGTCTCTCCCTATACCACACTGTAGCTCCTTAGGGACTTTATTATGGGACCTGCATTTGTCCCAAGTCGTTATGGTGGCGGCTTGTGCTGAGAATATACCTTATAAAATATCAACCCTAAAATCCTGGGTTTTTATACTATCCTCTATACATGAACTGACCTGGGCTCCAACTGCATATGTAGCAGCCCGAATAGCCCTTGTTGGGGCACCAGTGAAAGGGAAGCCCTTGGTCCCCAAGTTTGACCCCCAATACAGGGAATATTTGGGGTTAGGCAATACAAGGGGGATGTATGGGGGGAATACCATTAATATATGGGGGGAGTGGGAGGCGGAGGAATAGAGATGGTGGCTTATGGACGAAAACCAGGAAGAGACCTTTGTTTAGAAATGCAAGTAAAAATATATCTAAAAAAAAAAAAACAATTTAAAAAAGACATCTTGTGTGTTGGGTAGCACTCGAATATTAAACCGTGTTTTACAAGTGTAGAATTGATAATGTAAGCATTTACCAAATTTTCGGCTATAATACTTAGCTATAATTTTCGGCTATAATACTTAGTAGAATGTAGTTGAGGTGGGCTGGGTATAAACACCTCATAGGTATGGAGTATGCTAAGCAGTCCTTTTTAAGATTAGGATAGTAGTATATATCTTTGTTTACCAGGATTTTCCAGACCTTTTTTCCAAACCATAATAAAGGTTACAAACCTGGTTTATAGTCAGCCATTAGGCCCATGCTGATATCAAAGAACAGGCCCCTAACAAAATGCTCAAGGTGAGATTATAGGGTCACAACCAACACTGAGGCCAGGTCTGCCATATGGATACTGTTTTGTTCTTGAGAAAAGGATAGTTTTGGCTCAAGGGTAGGACTCTACATGGTGACAGCTCCTTGAAAAGGAAGGACAGATTTTTGTTGAGTGCAGGCACGAGCAAGCAAGCCTTCATCCTAATGTATGGAGAATTGCATGGCTCCTTCTTAAACTCCAAACCCTTATCAGCCTGGGATTTAGCATTGGGAGTGTAACCTAAGGTCCTGATGTATTGTTTCTACCTTCTGTACTGATTCTACCTTCTACTTTTCTAATGTTTCTCATCCTCAGGAACCTCCAAATCAGGACCCTATACAGAAAATGATCTGCTATTTCAGGACATGACTCAGTTAAGAAATGATTCTTGGGCTCTTTGCTGTGTAAATCTGCTAGCTGCCTAAGAAGGACTTGCAGTCCTTATTTAAAGTGTATTTAAACAATCCGAGGCCTTTTCTGTATAGAAAATTATCAATCCCAGCATCTGTGGAATCCAAAACATTGATTTTGCCTGGCTCCTCTTTGAGCATTACACAGAGCTGATCCCATGCTATCATTAAAGAGATCTTTGCTTGTTAACGTTTTAATTGTATATGGAGTGAATTCTTTCTGGGATATATTAATACTGAGACAGCTGCTTCTTGTGCTCTTTATAGAAATAATTCTCAGACAGTCTAGCCTTAGACTAGCCTAAAACTCAGATAGCCTTGATCCTGTTCATTTGTTCTACAGGGCAATTACCTTGCATTCTTTTGTTGAAAATCTGAAATTCTTGAGTTAAATGAATAAAACAAATCAGTGTTTTATACTTGCTCATTTGATTTACGTAATGAAATATCCATTTCTTCTACCTTCACATGAGAACAGGAGAAATAGTGTACTCTATTCACGGTCAGGTGAAACAGGGCAGGCAATAGCTAGATAAGAGACCAAAGTTTAAGGGAGGCATCTGTAGGTGTCACCATTCTGGAGAAGGACATGATTCAGGCATGGTGAATAATATTGTAATTGCACATCACGTATTAAATAATACATGTAATTAAAAAAGTAGATTGATGGGTATTTTATTTGAGAAGGTGAGCTGAGGCAGTTGATAATAAATTCCTATTTTAGGACCTGTATTATAGAGATATGTGCAATCCTTGTTTACATATTTAAATCATCCCTGAATTGTACAACAGATGCTATCAGCTGTAGCTTGGTGTGCCGTGATATAGATCTCAGCAGTTAACACTGCACAAAGGGGCAAGGTCAAACACTATCTTTTTAATGCCATTCCTTCTATAAGGAAGGACTTCTTTTTCAAAGTAACTTGTATTTATAGTTTTAAAATTCAATTTTGGTTATTACGTTATAAATTTCATTTTTTATGCAGAGATGCTTTGGTCTTATACTTGTTTCTATTCTCCAATGTTTCCCAGGAATTAAGAATTTCATTCCTTTTTCTTAAGAGATTTTATATCTTCCTGTTTAGAGCAACATCTCCTGTAGCCCATACTTTCTTAGTGTCCTTTCTTGTCCACCATTCCTTGTTGCAGAGATGTAGGATGAAATATTCTATAGATATCTGTTAAATCCATTTTGTTTTTAACTTCTGTTAGTTTCACTGTGTCTCTGCTTATTTTCTGTTTCCATGATCTGCCCATTGATGAATATGGGTGTTGAAATCCCCAACTATTATTGTCTGAGGTGCAGTGTGTGCTTTCAGATTTAATAAAATTTATGTTATGAATATGTGTGCCCTTGCATTTGGAGCATAGGTGTTTGGAACTGAGAATTCATTTTGGTAGATTTTATTTTGACAGTTTTGAAGTGTCTTTTCTTGTCTCTTTTGATAAGTTTTGGATGAAAGTCTATTTTATTTGGTATGAGATTTTCTACTCCAGCTTGTTTCTTGGGACCACTGGCCTGGAAAGTTTTTTTTTCCAGCCTTTTACTCTGAGATAGTGTCTGTCTTTGTCACTGAGGTACAATTCCTGTATGCAGCAAAATGTTGTGTCCTGTTGAAGTATACAGTCTATTAGTCTATGTCTTTTAGTTGGGGAATTGAGTCCATTATATTGGGGGATATTAGAGATCAATAATTGTTGTTTCCTGTTATTTATGTTCTTTGTGATGGAATTAAGGTTGTATGGAAATCTTCCTTTGGGGTTATTAAAAGAAAATTACTTTCTTCCTTTTCCTATGGTAGTTCCTTTCTTTGTGTTCCAGTTTTCCAACTATTATTCTTTGTAGGGCTAGTTTTTTTGGACATATATTGGGTAAATTTGGTTTATCATGGAATGTCTCAGTTTCTCCAACTATCGTATTTGAGTTTTACTGGATATTGTAGCTTGGGCTAGCATTTGTGTTCTCTAAGTGTTTCTATGTTATCTGTCCAGTATCTTCTAGCTTTTGAAGGTTCTGTTGATAAATCTCGTGTGATCCTGATAGGTCTGTGTTTATAAGTTATTTTTCCTTTTTCCCTTACTGCTTTTAATATTCATTCCTCATTTTGTGCATTTGGGGTTTTAACTGTTATGTGTGTGATGGGAGGAATTTCTTTTCTGCTTCCATCTATTTGGAGTTCTATAGGATTCTTTTATGTTCATGGACCTCACTTTCATTAAGTTAGGGAAGTTTACTTCAAAAAAATTTTGAAGATATTTACTGTAACGTTAAGTTTGGAATCTTTGTTGGTTTCTATAATTATAAACCTTTAGTTTGGCCTTCTCATTGTGTTCTGTATTTCCTGGATGTTTTGGCATAGAAGATTTTTGCTTTTTTTGCACTTTCTTTGCCTGCTCTGTCAATGTCTTCTGTAGTATCTTCTGCCCCTGAGAATCACTCTTCAATGCCTTATATTGTGTTGGTGATGCTTTTGTCTATGACTTCTAATCTCTTTCCTAGATATTCTATCTTCAAGGTTTTCCCTCTTTGTGATTTCTTTTATTGTTTCTTTTCCATTTTTAGATACTGGATAGTTTTGTTCAATTTATTCACGTCTTTCTTTGTGTTTTTCTATCAGTCTTTTTCTATCAGGAGATTTTTGTGTTTCCTCTTTAAGGCCACCACTTGTTTACATTTGTTCTGTATTGTTTTAAGGGAGTTATTTATATCTTTCTAAAAGTCCTCTATCATCATCAGATGTGATTTTAAATCCAAATCTTGCTTTTCTGTTTTATTGGGTTATCCAGTATTTGTTATGATGGGAAATCAATGTTGTGATGATGACAATTAGTCTTGGTTTCTGTTGCTTAAGTTCTTGGGCTTGCCTCTTGACATCTGGTTATTGCAGATGTTCGTTGTTCTGGCTGTTTCTGACTGGAGCTTGTACATCCTACACCTGTGTGCCTGTGATCTTAGGTATGAGATCAGTCCTGGCATACCAGTACTTTCTGGGCTTCTTTTGGGTAAGGAGGGTTATGAGACAGCCTTATCTCTGGGCAAAGATGGAGACCAGATGTATCCTCTCCCAGGCTGCCCTGCATCTCCAGTGCCTTGCATGTTCCGACAAGGTCTCTCCTAGGACTATCTGTGGGGCAAAAGTGGGGTCCCATCTGTGCCGAGGAGTATGAGCACTTCTAGGAGACCACATCACTGTGGGCAGCTTTTGGAATGGAGAGCCATGAGACAGCCCCAGCTGTGGGAGCAGATGGAGACCGGAAGGTTCCTATCCCAGTCTGCTCTGCAGTTCCTGTGCCCTGTACACTCCTGCTGGGTCTCCTTTTGGACAGTCAGTGGAAATAATGTGCGGTCTAACCTGTGGGTTTAGGGGTGAGAATGCTCCTGACAAACAACCTCTGAAGGCAGGTTTTAGGTATAGAGGACTTTGGTACAGCCCCAGCTCTGGGAACTAATGGAGACTGGAAGGAGGTATCATGCTTTCTTATGTACACATGTATTGGATCTTTTAGGATGTACTTACCTATGATGATGTGCATGTGAACTTCACTAAGGAAGAGTGGTCATTGCTGGATGCTTCTCAGAAGAGTCTCTACCAAGGTGTGATGCTGGAGTCCCTTAGGAATCTCACAGATATAGGTAATAGAATGAATTTATTTTTCAGTTTGTAAAATGTAGGCACAGGTGGCTTGGTTATTGTTATTTCTGTTTGTCATTTCAGTTCAAAATGAGGAAGAATGGTGTCAATAAATCAGACATTGTTCTAAAGTTCACTAAAGGTAGTAACATAAATGTTATCTAATTTCCAATAATGTAACATAGTTTCTCTGGTACCATATTTTAGGCTACATTTTGGAAGATCATTCTACTGAAGAATATTTTAAAAGTTCTGGAAGACATGCAAGGTAATTTACATGATAAGCTGATAAGAAAATGCCTCCCAAGAAAGTTTAATATATCCTGAACATTTTAAAGAAAAGGAATAGGGTAAAAGACACAAATGTGTTAAGTTATAAATGTTTACTAAATCTCCCACACCATGTGCATCAATGTCAGGTATCTAATTTGTGTTTGCAAGGCATTTCTCAATTGGGAAGACACAGAAACAATAGCTTAACAGATATGTCACCATTTGAATCAATCACAGCTAAACCAGAGTGTAGAATTTTCACTAGGTTCAATCTCACACCTCTGAGCTACTGCAAAAGGGAAACACATTGATTAAGGCATAAGTATATGTCTACAGCCTTATAACAAGCAGATAATGCTTCTGAGGTTTCTGTCAACAGTGAGAGGAATAGTGAAGAAATGCCTTTCTCCATTTTGCTCTAATTCTCCCTTGGTCCCTGAACAACGATTGTTGCATCCCTGCACATCTCCTAAGACACTGCCTGGATCTGAAGGGACTCGGTCAACAGCTCCCTGCACCCAAATCCCATGGGAGGGAGAACTAAACCTTCAGAGGGCAGACATGCCTGGGAAGCCAGAAGAGACTACACTCTGCCCACATTTCTGAATCTAGAGGAAAACACCTAATGCCATCTGGGACCCCTGTGCATAGGAGCCCGAGGAAAGGTGGGGCAGGCCCTTCTGGTTGCCGCCCTTATGGAGAGCTGAAATGCAGCACCCCAGGAACAACTTCAGGCCTTGTACCAGAGGTAAGACCAACTTTTCTGCTCCACGTGACCTGCCTGGTAGACTCAGGACACATGCCCACAGAAACAGTTGAAGACCAGTAGACAGGAAAGACTACACACCAGAAAGCAGAACACTCTGTTCCAATAACTGGCTGAAAGAAAACAGGAAAACAGGTCTAAAGCACTTCTGACACACAGGCCTATAAGAGGGTCTAGCCACTGTCAGAAATAGCAGAACAAGGTAACACCAGAGACAACCTGATGGCGAAAGGAAAGTGCAGGAACCCAAGCAAAAGAAACCAAGACTACATGGCATCATTGGAGCCGAATTCACCCAACAAAGCAAACACTGAATATCCAAACACACCACAAATGCAAGATCTTGATTTTAAATCACATTTTATCATGATGATGGAGGACTTCAAGAAAGACATAAAGAACTCCCTTAGAGAAACGCAGGAAAACATAAATAAACAAGTCAAAGACTATAGAGAGGAATTACAAAAGTCCCTGAAAGAATTACTGGAAAACACAAACAGGTGAAGGAATTAAAAATGGAAATAGAAGCAATAAAGAAGGCAAAAAGGGAGACAACCGTGGTTATAGAAAACTAAAGGTAGAGAACAGGATCCATAGATATAAGCATTACCAACAGAATACAAGAGATAGAAGAGAATTTCTCTGCAGCAGAAAACTCCATAGAAATTACCGACACAAAACAAGAGATAGAAGAGAAAAATCTCAACAGCAGAAAACTCCATAGAAATTACTGACACAACTGTTAAAGATAATGTAAAACAGAAAAAGTTACAGGTTCAAAACATATAGGAAATCAAGAACACAATCAGAAGATCAAACCTAAGGATAAAAGGTATAGAAGAGAGTGAGGACTCCCAGCTCAAAGGCCAGTAAATATCTTCAACAAAATCAGAGAAGAAAACTTCCCTAAGCTAAAGAAAGAGATGCCCATAAACATACAAGAAGCCTACAGACCTTCAAATAGATTGGGCCAGAAAAGAAAGTCTTCCCATCACATAATACTCAAAACACCAAATGCACAAAACAAAGAAAGAATATTAAAAGCAGTAAGGGAAAATGGTCAAGTAATATATAACGGCAGACCTATCAGAATTACACCAGACTTCTTACCAGAGAATATGAAAGCCAGAAGAGCCTGGAGAGATGTCATACAAACACTAAGAGAACACAAATGCCAGCCCAGGTTACTGTATCCAGCAAAACCCTCAATTAACATAGATGAAGAAAGCAAGATATTCCGTGAACAAACAAATTCACACAATATCTTTCTACAAATTCAGCGCTACAAAGGTTAATAAATGGTAAAGCCCAACATAAGGAGGCAAGCTTCAACCTAGAAAAAGCAAGAAACTAATCACCTTGCAACAAAACAAAAGGGAAGAAAAGCACACAGACAAAATCTCACATTCAAAGACGACTATAATAGGAAGCAACAATCACTATTCCGTAATATCTCTCAACATCAATGGACTCAATTCCCCAATAAAAAGACACAGATTAACAAACTGGATACCCAATGAAGACCCTGCATTCTGCTGCCTAGAGGAAACACACCTCAGAGCCAAAGACAGACACTACCTCAGAGTGAAAGGCTGGAAAACAACGTTCCAAGCAAATGGTCAGAAGAAGCAAGCTGGAGTAGCCATTCTAATATCAAATAAAATCAATTTTCAACTAAAATTCATCAAAAAAGATAAGGAAGGGCACTTCATATTCATCAAAGGAAAAATCCACCAAGATGAACTCTCAATCCTAAATATCTATCCTCCAAATACAAGGACACCTACATACAGAAAAGAAACCTGACTAAAGCTCAAAGCACACATTGCACCTCACACAATAATAGTAGGAGATTCCAACACCCTACTCTCATCAATGGACAGGCTATAGAAACAGAAATTAAACAGAGACATAGACAGACTAAGAGAAGTCATGAACTCAATGGACTTAGCAGATATTTATAGAACACTCTATCCTAAAACAAAAGCATACACTTTCTTCTCACAATCTCATGGTACTTTCTCCACAATTGACCATATAATCGGTCATAAAACAGGACTTAACAGATACAGAAAGATAGAAATAATCCCATGTGTCCTATCAGACCACCATGGGCTTAATCTGGTCTTCAATAGCAATAAGGGAAGTATGCCCACATATACATGGAAGTTGAACAATGATCTACTCAATTATAACCTTGTCAGGGAAGAAATAAAGAAAGAAATAAAGACTTAGAATTTTATGAAAATGAAGGTACAACATGCCAAAAATTACGGGACACAATGAAAGCTGTGCTAAGAGGAAAATTCATAGTTCTGAGTGCCTGCAGAAAGAAACAGGTGAGAGCATTTGTCAGCAGATTGACAACACACCTAAAAGCTCTAGAACAAAAAGAACCAAATACACCCAGGAGGAGTAGAAGGCAGGAAATAATCAAACTCAGTGCTGAAACCAACCAAGTTGAAACAAAAAGGGCTGTACAAAGAATCAACAGAACCAAAAGTTGGTTCTTTGACAAAATCAACAAAATAGGTATACCCTTGTCCAGACTAACCAGAGAACACATAGAATGTGTCCAAATTAACAAAATCAGAAATGAAAAGGGAGACATAACTACCAAATCAGAGGAAATACAAAAAATCACCAGATCCTACTACAAAAGTCTATATTCAACAAAACTTGAAAATCTGGAGGAAATGCACAATTCCTAGACAGATTCCAGGTACCAAAGTTAAATCAGGAACAGATAAACCAATGAAACAACCCAATAACTCCTAAAGCAATAGAAGCAGTAACTAAAAGTCTTCCAACCAAAAAGAGCCCAGGTCCGGATGGGTTCAATGCAGAATTCTATCAGACCTTCATAGAAGACCTCATACCAGTACTATCCCAACTATTCCACAAAATTGAAACAGATGGAGCACTACCGAATTCCTTCTATGAAGCCACAATTACTCTTATACCTAAACCACACAAAGACCCAACAAAGAAAGAGAACTGCAGACCAATTTCCCTTATGAATATCGACGCAAAAATACTCAATAAAATTCTTGCAAACTGAATCCAAGAGCTCATCAGAACATTCATCCATCATGATCAAGTAGGCTTCATCCCAGGCATGCAGGGATGGTTTAATATACAGAAAACCATCAACATAATCCACTATGTAAACAAACTGAAAGGTAAAAATCACATGATAATTGCATTAGCTGCTGAGAAAACATTTCACAAAATAAAACACTGCACCATCATAAAAGTCCTGGAAAGAATAGGAATTGAAGGCCCATATCTAAACATAGCAAAAGCCATATACAGCACACCAGTAGCTAATAATAAACTAAATGGAGAGAAACTTGAAACAGTCGCACTGAAATCAGGGATTAGATAATGCTGCCCACTCTCTCTCTACTTGTTCAAGATAGTTCTTGAAGATCTAGCCAGAGCAATCAGACAACAAAAGGAGATCAAAGGGATATAGATTGGAAAAGAAGAAGACAAAATATCACTATTTGCAGATGATACGATAGTATATTTAAGTGATCCAAAAGTTCCACAAGAGAACTACTAAACCTGATAAACACTTTCAGCAAAGTGGCTGGGTATAAAATTAACTCAAATAAATCAGTAGCTTTCCTCTACACAAAAGAGAAATAAGCCAAGAAAGAAATTAGGAAAACGACACCCTTCATAATATTCTCAAATAATATAAAATAACTGTGTGACTAACAAAGCAAGTGAAAGATCTGTATGATAAGAGCTTCAAGCTTCTGAAGAAAGAAATTGAAGAAGATCTCAGAAGATGGAAAGATCTCCCATGCTCATGGATTGGCAGGATTAATATAGCAAAAAAGGCCATTTTACCAAAAGCAGTCTACAAATTCAATGGAATCCCCATCAATACGAATGCAATTCTTCATAGAGTTAGACAGAACAATTTGCAAATTCATCTGGAATAACAAAAAACCCAGGATAGCTAAAACTATCCTGAACAATAAAAGAACTTCTGGGGGAATGACTATCCCTGAACCCAAGCAGTTTTACAGAGCAGTAGTGATAAAAACTGCATGGTATTGGTACGGAGACAGACAGATAGACCAGTGAAATAGAATTGAAGACCTAGAAATGAACCCACACACCTATGGTCACTTGATTTTTGACAAAGGAGACAAAACAATCCAACGGAAAAAAGATAGCATTTTCAGCAAATGGTGCTGGTTCAACTGGAGGTCGGCATGTAAAAGAATGCAGATCGATCCATTCTTATCACCCTGTACAAAGCTTAAGTCCAAGTGGATCAAGGACCTCCACATCGAACCAGATACACTCAAACTAATAGAAGAAAAAGTGGGGAAGAATCTCAAACACATGGGCACTGGAGAAAATTTCCTGAACAAAACAGCAATGGCTTATGCTCTAAGATCAAGAATCGACAAATGGGATCTCGTAAAACTGCAAAGCTTCTGTAAGGCAAAGGACACTGTGGTTAGGACAACACGGCAATCAACAGATTGGGAAAAGATCTTTACCAATCCTACAACAGATAGAGGCCTTATATCCAAAATATATAAAGAACTCAAGAAGTGAGACCACAGGGAGACAAATAACCCTATTAAAAAATGGGTTCAGAGCTAAACAAAGAATTCAGAGCTGAGTTATTCCAAATGGCGGGGAAGCACCAAAAGAAATGTTCAACATCTTTAGTCATAAAGCAAATGCAAATCAAAATAACCCTGAGATTCCCTCTCACACCAGTGAGAATGACTAAGGTGAGAGCAGATACTGGCGAGGATGTGGAGAAAGAGGAACACTCCTCCATTGTTGGTGGGATTGCAGACTGGTACAACCATTCTGGAAATCAGCCTGGAGGTTCCTCAGAAAATTGGACATTGAACTACCCGAAGACCCAGCTATACCTCTCTTGGACATATACCCAAAACATGCCCCAACATATAACAAAGCCACATGTTCCACTATGTTCATAGCAGCCTTATTTATAATAGCCAGAAGCTGGAATGAACCCAGATGCCCTTCAACAGAGGAATGGATACAGAAAATGTTGTACATCTACACAATGCAATACTACTCAGCTATCAAAAACAATGACTTTATGAAATTTATAGGCAAATGGATGGAACTGGAAAATATCATCCTGAGTGAGGTAACACAGTCACTGAAAATCACACATGGTATGCACTCATTGATAAGTGGCTATTAGCCCAAATGCTTCTATTACCCTAGATGCACAGAATACATGAAACTCAAGAAGGATGACCAAAATGTGAATGCTTCACTCCTTCTTTAAAGGGGGAACAAGAATACACTTGGCAGGGTGTCCCACGCGCGACCTCCCGCCGGCAAGAAGCACGCGAGACATAGAAATTCTTGCTATGAGTGATACTTTATTACTATCTCATGGAGAAGCCCCGCGCGCCGGCTAGGCGCGCCTATTTAACCCTCGTGCGCGCATCCACACCTGATTGGTTGCTTACTCATGATCTCATCAGGCACGCCCCGGAATGGGCAAAGACCTGGCAGGAAGGCACTCTTGCACATGCGCACAGTTAACTTCCTGAGAGGGGGGCCGGCTGCCGCGGCGAAGGCTGGCGCCATCTTGACTGACTTGGCCTTCCACGTGGGGCGCAGTGGAAGCCAGCACCATCTAGTGGTGGCGCATGTTATTGCAGCCCTCTACATCTCACCCTTATAATTTATATAATTTTATAGCAGTCATGATCACCCTATCGCGTGCAATGAAGAAACCTCAGCGATGTGTAAGGGCTGATCAAAGGAAATCACTGAGTCTCTCTCAATCCCAGTGCAAATGGACCCACAGGTCCATGGGGTGCAGGAGCAGAGAACTCAGAATACAGAGAGAATTCCTCTCCTCCCAGTGCAATGGACCCGCAGGTCCATGGGGTGCAGGAGCAGGGAACTCAGATACAGAGTAAATCCTGAGCAAGATAACCAAATTCCAGGGGAGGCCCTTTGTACAATGGCCACAAGTGCTTGAGTGAATTGTCACGTTACTGTTGAGATCTGAGTTTGCAAACCAACCATGGTATGAATACTGATCCACAGCATAGGGCTGCATCAAACAGAGCCACTCCCGATAAGTAGTGGGCACCTCATTTGGTCCTCCTCAGCTGTTGCCACTAAGGGCCGTGGTCAAGCCACCCTATAATGAAATTTAGAATTTCCAATTGTTAGTAACTACTCCAGAAAGTTCACCCACTGTACTTGTCTAACAATAGATTGGGGGAGGATAACTCTAGACACTGCAGACACAATGTCTGCAGCAGTAATGACTGCTACAATAGCAGCGAAAGTGTCAAGGTCTTTTCTAGGACAGTTCAGGATCAGTCATTCTTCTCTGGAACAACCAGCAGACAATGGAACCAATTTCTGAGATCTGTATGACCAGGACAGAGTTCTCCAGTCACTGTAGCTTTACACAGGTGGCTTTCTGTGAAGCTACAGTCTGTAAAATGGCAACACCAGTTACCAGTTAAGGCAGCAAGAGTCACCAGGGAAATGA
>NC_046158.1:142746176-142900291 GCF_011064425.1 Rattus rattus | reverse complement strand
AATGTAACCAATGTGGCAAAGCCTTTCCACTCAGCAGTACTCTCCAAATACATATAAGAACTCATACAGGAGAGAAACCCTATGAATGTAACCAATGTGGCAAAGCCTTTGCAGAAGCAGTACTCTCCAAAGACATAAAAGAACACATACAGGAGAGAAACCCTATGAATGTAACCAATGTGGCAAAGCCTTTGCAGGAAGCAGTCATCTCCAAAGCCATATAAGAATTCATACAGGAGAGAAACCCTACGAATGTAACCAATGTGGCAAAGCCTTTGCCCAAAGCAGCAATCTCCAAATTCATAAAAGAACACACACTGGAGAGAAACCCTATGAATGTAACCAATGTGGCCAAACCTTTGCATACAGCAGTAGTTTCCAACAACATAAAAGAAGACACACAGGAGAGAAACCCTATGAATGTAACGAATGTGGCATAGCCTTTGCACGAAGAAATACTCTCCAAATACATATAAGAACTCATACAGGAGAGAAACCCTATGAATGTAACCAATGTTGTAAAGCCTTTGCATACAACAGTACTCTCCAACAACATAAAAGAACTCACACAGGAGAGAAACCCTATGAAAGTAATCAATGTTGTAAAGCCTTTGCAGGAAGCAGTCATCTCCAAAGCCATATAAGAACACATACAGGAGAGAAACCCTATGAATGTAACCAATGTGGCAAAGCCTTTGCAGAAAGCAGTTATCTCCAAAGACATATAAGAACACATACAGGAGAGAAACCCTTTAACTTTAACCAATGTTTCAAAGCTTTCTCACAAAGCAGTGGTCTCTAAAATCTTAAAAGTACACGTACAGGAGCAAAACTTTTTTGAATGCATCCATTGTGGTTTTATAACATTTATACAAAGCAGTGACCTCCAAATATATAAACAATGACAATCACATACAGGAGAGAAACACAATGATGTGTTACATGTTCTAAACCTTTGACATCACAATCATCTTCAAATACATAAAAGAATAGGTCCTGAAGAAAAGTTGGACTAACTGTGGTAAAACCTTTTTGCCAAAACAATCATCTCCTACATAAAATAATACACACTGAATAAAACCCTATGAATATAAGTGAAATGTGAAACCTTTTGCAAATTGCAGTACTTTGATGTAAATAAAAAGAAGACATACTCAATAGAAACCCTATGAATATAATTAATGGGATTAAAGTCTTTTGAAATGGCAATCATCTTTCAAATATATAAAAGAAGATAAACAGGAGGGACATCCCTATGAATGTAAGCAACTTGGTAACACCTTCGCATAAAGTCATATTCAAAGACAAAATAAACCATAATTGGAGAAAAATCCTTTGAGTGTATTTAATAAAACCTGGAGTCCAAACCTTCAAACCTTCATGTATTTCTATCTTCAAACATGAATATCCACTAGGAGTAACTATGAATGATTTAATATGGGGAGGTCTTTTCAATTCTCACATATTCAAAATCATGAAAAAAAAATAAAGCTATCAAGGCATTGAATATGGTAAAGTCTTTTGAACATTTCTAAAGTCTTTATTATCATGAAAATAATCATAATGGAAAAGATATGAGTATAAACAACGTGGAAAAAGTCTTTGTGCAATAGGGTTCTCTCAAATCCAACACAAATCAAACCCATAATGAAAATGGCAGGGAGTTACTGTAATAAAGCTGCTCCTGGATCATGGACAGAGAACATGAACTCAAAGAAACTGTGACAAGTGACATCCCCTAATCACTGTGACGCAGAATGTCATATGCTGCCATCCCACAGTCAAAATTTGACCAGAATTGTCCCCATCCCGAAAAAAGAACTAAGAACAAAAATGGAGAAGAGCTGAGCAAAGGAGGTCCAGGGGTCCCAAATTGATTCCAGCTCAGGGGAGGCACCAAGGCCTGACACTATGATTCAGGCTATGGTATACTTACAAACAGGGGCCTATCATGACTGCCTTCTGAAAGACCCTAGAAGCAGCTGAAAGTCAGATGGAGACATTTACACCCAACCAATGGGCAGAAACTGGGGACCCCTGTGGTTGAATTAGGAAAAGCCTGGAAGACCTGAAGAGTGATCCTATGTGAATACCAGCAGTGTCAATTAACCTGGGCCCCTGGGATGTCTCAGACACTGAGCAACCAGCCAGGCAGCATATACATGAGCATAGGAGCCCTCAACACATACAATAGAGGACATTTAGGTCTGGACCTATTCAGAGAAGATACACATATCTTCAGGAGACTTAGGGTGACAAAATGTGGGATGGTGGGATGGGGACATCCTGTTAGGTGTGGTAGGGAGGAGGTTTGGGATGTGGAACAGTCAGGGTACACTGGGAGGGGGATAAGTCTGGAATGAAAAATATTAAACAATAAATTATAAAATAAACTGGAAACACATCTGTGCCACGTCCAGCTACATTTTTCCATTGTCCAGGATTTCAGTCTCCCAAATGTATATTTTACTCACCATGGAATACAGATGCCTATATATGTCTGGAGAGAGTTTTTAAGTATATGTTTCTCTATTTGAGTGTTTGTATGTGTGTATGAATGTTTATACAATGATGTTATAGGTCTCAGAGAAATAGCAGTTCCTCTATGAACAGTGTCTTCCTAAATGGTGACTTTGCCTTGAAGTTTTCTGAATTTGTGTTCTATGTCCTTTATGTCTGTAAAAATATTAAGATTGATACATTTATGTATTACATCACAGATTATGATTAAAATGTAGGACTGGTCCCTGAACAATATATTGTCACAGCATCATTTACTTGATTTTCAGCTAATTTCTTGTAATACAAGATGAGCTTTCATGAGGCATTTCTGTCCCCCATTTTTATAATTTACATGTGTTTATTCATGACTTTCAGGTAAGAATGTCGTCAAGTATTGATGCTTTTATATTTGACCATGTTCAGAAGAGGAAATAATATTCCTAGGCGAACCTATGTTGAAACATATCCAGATTCCCTTAGTAAAATCTCAGTGCTCTTTTTCTGAGAAAGGCATTGGGTTAGAAATGGCCCCTATGCTTGTCTTATGTGCCACAGTAATCAATATTTCCCAGCTCTTCTGCCTTTCTGTTGTGCTTGCTATTTTTGGTAGTCACATCTGGAATTAACAACAAACCAAGGAGTTAGGAACTGTGAGGGATTTCTCTTCATTATAGTTTTGGGCCTGGGGAAAGTATTAATCTGTGTCTTTTCAGGTGATAAGAACCACATTTAACCTATGTCATAGTTTGTGCAAACAGCCTGCAGATAAAGATCATTGAACATGGTAGCTCTTTTTCTTTGTCCTATGGCCCTACCTCTGTCTAGCAACTTTTTGCTGTCATTTGTTTGTTTCTTTTTTGTGGTTATGTCATTAGAATCTATTTTTCACAATTCAGGTATATACTTAATAACAGCCAAGACATTCAGCCACATGGACTGAACCACTCTTGGATTCTTCATCTTTCCATGGGTAGACAGCCATTGTTGGATAGTTGAGCTGCAACCAGTGAGCCATTCTAATAAATGTGTTTTCTACATAATAAGAGATTCATTCTATTAGCTTTGTACATCTGGAGAAACTGCACAAATGTAGTTGTGGATTTGTTGTTGTTGTTTTTGTTATGTTCATTTAACTAATTCACGGAGGCTGATCAACTGATTAACGAGAGTACTCTACAGTGTGTCAGATAACACTTGATTTGTTCTGAGGCTTGTCACGTAGACATCAGGGGAAACTATTTACATTTTACCTTAACCCAGCTTGAAGGCACAAAATAAAATACTGTTTTCTAAAAGGTCACATTAACTCTATTTTAAGCTGGTTTATGAACTATGAAATCCATCAGAATTAAATCCAGGAGGGTACCAGTGTAATGGTCAAATGAGTGCTGTGATTGTAGCTCTTTCTAACCCTATCTCCAAATATGCAAATCAGTGAACAGAGTGTCACTACCCACATGGAATAGAAGCAGACAGTTGCTTAGCAGGGATCTGGAGTGTAACTTTCTGTCAGGGGATTGATTGGAGGACAGACAGGTAATATTGGAAGAGAAGCGCTTGTGCTTCTGAAATTCAGATTGGCAGATTTCTAAAGATTGACCCAGGGTGGATCCACTATGCTGTGTCCCTACCCCTAACCCTAATGACAGGCTGATGTCACTCAAAATTCACTAGCCAATCAGTACCTCCAGAGGGACTTGCCAGTTAGGCGAGGAGGCGGGTCTTCCGGGTAAATGGGTTACAACTTCCCGTTGGTAACTCAGCCTGTATGAGTGTTTCTGAGGAACGTTCTGAGTGACTACTCAGGGTGATGTGAGGGGAGCTCAGACATGATAAATGCAAGGTCATGTCCACAAACAGGAGGAGCAAGCTGCTTAGCAAAGGGTATATGTATAATGGGTCCTCCCAGTGGCTGGATGGTAAGCAGCAGAGACACCTAATGCAGCCACTTGTGAGGTCCTTGGCAGGCTTTCCTTGTACCTGACGGTGGATTCTGAATAACTTTATTATGGGACCGGCATTTGTCCCAAATCATGACAGCGGTGGCTTATGTGGAGAATTATTCTTGGCAGGATGCAAAACCTGAAATCCCGGGTTTTATATCATCCTCTATAAGTTCTGACCTTAGAAGTTAACAGGTAGGTAAAACGTCCATTTTGAGTTAATTTTGTGGAGGCAGTAAAAGACATCTCATGTGTGGGGTGGCTGTTCCCTTTGTGCAGCACTGTATTATTCGAATTCTCCTGAGTTTGTACCATTGTATGATATTAAGCTCTGATGGATATGAGCTGTATTGATGATGTAAAGATTTACCAACTTTTTGGATATAATACCTTACACTGAGTAGAACGTAGCTGAGGTGGACTGGGTATAAACACCTCACAAGTATGGAGTATGCTAAGCAGTGCTGTTTAAGATTAGGATAGTACTTTATATCTTTGTTTACCATGATTGTCGACACATTTGTCTCCAAACCATAATAAAGGGTACTAATCTGGTTTATAGTCAGCCTTTAGGCCCATGCTGATATCAAAGTACAGGCCCCTAACCAACTCCTCAAGGTGGGATTATAGGGTCACAACCAATATTAAGACCTGGCCAGCAATATGGATCCTGTTTTGTTCTTGAGATAAAGGATAGTTTTGACTCAAGTATAGGACTATACCCTGTGACAGCTCTTTGAAAAGGACAGGCAATGTTTTGTTGAGGGCAGTCCCACTCAAGCAAGCCTTGATCCTAATGGGTGGAGAATTACAGGGTTCCTTCTTATACTCCAGACCCATGTCAGTCTGGGATCCAGCATACACATACAATAGAGAAAATTTTGAATGTACCCAATGTGGTTTTAAACCATTTTCACGAAGCAGGGACCTTCAAATACATAAACAAACACATACAGGAGAGAAAGCCTATGAATGTCATCCATGTCCTGAAGCCTATAACTTGGGATGGGGATCTGTGCGAGGAACCTATTGAAGTTGAGAATACTGAATCTTCAGATTCTCAGTGGTTTACCCCACCTGAGGAAGTAGTACCCTCAGCCCTAACCCTTTATATAACGCCTAATTCACATGAGGAAATTAGGCCCTCAGAGTCTGATAAACCAGCAGTGACCCTCAATGAAGAAAGTAACATAGAAGACAATGTTGATATTTCTTAAGGTCCACCAATAGTTTCTTCTATGCCCATAAGCAGACTTAAGGCAAAACAGGCCCCTAGAGAGGAGGTATTGGTACAGAGACAGGCAGATAGAGAAGTGGAATAGAATTGAAGACCCAGAAATGAACTCCCACACCCATGGTCACTTGATTTTTGACAAATGAGTCAAAACCATCCGAAGGAAAAAGATAGCATTCTCAACAAATGGTGCTGGTTGAACTGGAAGTCAGCATTTAGAAGAACGCAAATGAATCCATTATCACCCTGTACAAAGGTTAAGTCTAAGTGGATCAAGAACCTCCACCTCAAACCAGATACACTCAAACTAATAGAGGAAAATTGGGGAAGAATCTCAAACACATGGGCACTGGAGAAAATTTCCAGAACAGAACACCAATGGCTTATGTGCTAAGATCAAGAATGGGCAAATGGGATCTCATAAAGCTGCAAAGCTTCAGTAAGGAAAAGGACACTGTCATTAGGATAAAACGGCAACCAACAGATTAGGAAAAGATCTTTACCAATCCTATAACTGATAGTTAATATCCAAAATATACATAGAACTCATGAAGACTCAAGAGAGCCAATTAAACTTATTAAAAATGGAGTACAGAGTGAAACAAAGAATTCACAGCTGAGAAAAATTGAATGGTTGAGAATCACCTAAAGAAATGTTCAACATCCTTAGCCACAGGGAAATACAAATCAAACAACTCTGAGTGATTCCACCTTAAACCAGTCAGAATGGCTAAGATAAAAATCTCATGTGACTGCATATGCTTGTCAGGATGTGGATAAAGAGGAGACTCCTCTATTGTAGGTGGGATTGCAAACTGGTACAACCTTTCTGAAAATCAGTCTGGAGTTTCCTCAGAAAATTGGACATTGTACTACTTGAGGACACAAGTATACCTTCTCCTGGGCATATACCCAAAAGATGCCCCAACATATAACAAAGACACATGCTCCACTATGTTTATAGCAGCCTTATTTATAATAGCGAGAAGCTAGAAATATCCCAGATGCCCTTCAACAGAGGAATGGATACAGAAATGTGTTTCATCTACACAATGGAGTAATACTCAGCTATCAAAAATAATGACTTCAAGAAATTCATAGGCAAGTGGATGGATCTACAGAATATCATCTCTCGTGACGTAACCCGATCACAGAAGAACACACATGGTATGCACTGATTGTTAAGTGGTTATTAGCCCAAATGCTCAAATAACCCAAGATGCACAAACCACAAGAAACTCAAAAAGAGTGACCAAAATGTGGATGCTTCAATCCTTCTTTTAAAGGGGAACAAAAATATCCATAAGAGAAAATAGGGAGGCAAAGTTTAGAGGAGAGACTGAAGGAACAGCCATTCAGAACCTGCCCCACATGTGGCCCATATAGTTACAGCCACCAAAACTAGATAAGATGCAAGAAGTTTAAAAGTGCATGCTGACAGGAACAGGATATAAATTTCTCCTGAGAGAAACAGCCAGAACATGTCAAATAACAGAGGTGACTGCCAGCAGCAAACCATTGAATTGAGAATGGGACCCCAGTTGGAGGAATAAGAGAAAGGACAGAAAGAGATAAAGGGGCTTGCAACACTATAAGAACAACAATGCCAACCAACCAGAGCTTTCAGGGACTAAACCACTACCCAAATACTATACATGAACTGACCCTGGGCTCCATCTGCATAGGTAGAAGTGAATAGCACTGTTGGGGCACCAGGGGAAGGGGAAGACCCTGGTCCTGCCAAGGCTGGACCCCCAGTGTAGGGGAGTGGGGGATAGAGGTAATGGGATTGGGTGGGGAGGGGAACACCCAGATGGAAGGAGAGAGGGAGGGGTTGGGGGCTGATGGACAGGATACCAGAAAAGGAAATAACATTTGAAATGTAAATAAATACTAAATTTAATAAAAATGGAATTTAAAAAAAAAGAAATTTGTTAACATGATCCTGATATTCCAGTTTTGTTTAATATAGGTGTTTGTAATGGGATCCGACAATTTTTTAAAGTTTTATGTTTCTGTTATTTTGTCTCCCTTTTCATTTCTGATTTTGTTAATGTGGATACTGTCACTGTGCTCTCTGCTGAGTCTGACTAAGGGTTTTTCTATATTGTTGATTTTCTCAAAGAAGTAGCTTCTGGTTTTGTTGAATCTATATACAGTTCTTTTTGTTTCTACTTGGTTGATTTAAGCACTGAGTTTCAGTAAGTCTTGCTGTCTAATCCTCTTGGTGTATTTGCTACTTTTTGTTCTAGAGCTTGCAGCAGTGCAGTCAAGCTGCTTGTGTATGCTCTCTCCAGTTTCTTTTCGGAGGTACTCAGATCTTTGAGCTCTCCTCCTAGTACTGCTAAGTACTAAGTTTCAATGTGTTGTTCCTTTATTTTCATTAAATTCTTAAATTTAAATTTAAATTTAAATTAAAGTCTTTAAGTTCTTTCTTTCTTTTTTTCTTTCTTTCTTCCCTCCTTCCTTCCTTCCTTCCTTAACAAAATTAACATTGGGTAGAACATTGTTCAACGTCCATGTAAATGTGGGCTTTCTGCTGTTTTGTTGTTATTGAAAATCCTTGTCCCTGGTGCCCTGATAGGATACATGCGACTATGTCAATCTTCTTGTATCCATTGAGGCCTGTTTTGGGAATAACTGCATGGTCAGTTTTGGAGAAGGTACCAATAAGTTCTGAGAAGAAGATATATTCTTTTGTTTTAGGAATAAATGTTTTATAGATTTCTGCTAAATTAACTTGGTTCATAACTTCTGTTAGTGTCATTGTATCTCTGCATACTTTCTGTTTCTATGATCTGTCCATTGATGAGAGTGGGGCATTGAAGTTCCCCACTATTATTATGTGAGTTGCAATATGTGTTGGACCTAAGTAAAGTTTCTTTTATGAATGTTGATGCCCTTGCATTTGGAGTATAGATATTCAGAATTGGGGTTCATCTTGATGGATTTTTTCTTTGACAAGTATGAAGTGTCCTTCCTTAACTTTTTTGATAACTTCTGGTTGAAACTCTACATTATTCAATATTAAAATGTTCACTCCAGCTTATTTCTTGGTACTATTTGCTTGGTGTCAAAAATTTTCCCAGAATTTTATTCCAAGGAGGTGTCTGTCTTTATCCCTGAGGTGTGTTTCCCATTTGCAGCAAAATTCTAGGTCCTCTTTATGTATTCAGTCCATTAATCTTGTGTTTTTATTAGGGTCCACTGATGTTGAGTTATATTACGGAGTAATGATAGTTGTTTCATATTATTTTTGTTGATAGAGGTAGAATTTGGTTTGTGTGGCTCTCTTCTTTTCACTTAGTTGAAATAAGATCAATTTTTTGCTTTGTCAATGGTGTACTCTCCCTACATTTGTTGAAGTTTTCCATCTATTATCATTTCTGGGCTGGATTTGTGGAAATGTTCTGGGTAAATTTTATTTGTAAGGCAAAGTACATTGTCTTTAGGACAGAATAGCAAACAACCGATTAGAAAAAGATCTTTGCCAATCATACATTGGATAGAGGGCTTATATTCAATATATAAAGGAACTCGAAAATGTAGTTTCCAAAGAATCAAATAACTCTGTTAAAATTGTGTTACAGAGAGAAACAATTTTCCATAGAGGAATATCGAATGGCATAAAAAGAGTTAGAGAACAGAATGAAGGAACTCAAAGGGTAAGCAACTCCATAAGAACAACAATACCAACAAACCAGAGTTCCCAGTAAGTAAAGCACCATTCAAAGAGTACACATGGACAGACCCATGACACCAGCTACTTCAGTAACAGAGGATGGCCTTGTTGGGTACAAATAGGAGGAAAAGCCCTTGGTCCTGCCAAGACTAACCACTTCAGTATAGTGTAATGTCAGGACAGGGAGGCAGGAAGAGGAAGTTGTTTGGGTGGGGAAACACCCTCACAGAAGATGGGGCATAGGGGATAGGATAAGTGGTGTGTGGACAGGAAACCAGGTAAGAGGATAACATTTGAAATCTAAATAATAAAATATCCAATATCTCACACCAGTAAGAATGCCTGAGGTCAAAATCTCAGGTGGCAATAGATGCTGGCAAGGTTGTGGAGAAAGAAGAACTCTCCTTGACTGTTAGCAGGATTGCAAGCTGGGGCAAGCACTTTGGAAATCAGTCAGGAGGTTCCTCAGAAAATTGGGCATAACACTACCTGAGGACCCAGCTATACAATTTAACCAGAAATGCCCCAACATATAATAAGGACACATGCTCCACTGTGTTCATGGAAGTATTATTTATAATAGCCAGAAGCTGGAAGGAACCCAGATGTCCCTCAACAGATGAATGGATACATTAAATGTCATACCTTTATAAATGGAGTACTAAGGAGCTATTAAAAATAATGACTTCCTGAAATTCTTAGGCAAATAGATGGTTACCTCATTTGAGTGAGGTAACTCAGTCAAAAAAGAAATCACATGGTATATAATCATTAATAAGTGTTTATTTGCCAACTTAAAGCTCAGAATATCCACAATAATACTCTAAGACTATATGAAACCCTAGAAGGAAGATAACACCAAAGTGTAGATGCCACAGTCCTACTCAGTAGGGGGAAGAGAATATTCTCTAGGAAGTAGAAGGAGAAAGAGACCTGGGAGTTAGGAGAAAAAATTTGAGCCAGTTTAGATATGGGAGAAACTGAGGGAGAAGAAGTTAGAGTGTCAGGAATTGAAAAGTAGGTATGTAGAAAAAGGGTAGGGGTAATTAGGCATTGCCACCAGAAAGTCCCAGATGCATGGGACCTAAGAGGTTCCTAGGATATAACAGGGAGGATAGTAGAAGAAATGACTGTTGAAGTGGAAATAGATCTTGTAGACACCATATCTTGTGATAGGGGCATGGCCTCCAGTTGAGGGATGGGATCATCCTCCCACCTCAAAATAATAATACAGAATTCCTCATGTCAAAAGGAAATGCAGGGACAAAGAGTGGAGCAGAAGCAGAAAGAAAGACCATCAAGAGACTACCCACCTTGGAAACCATCTCATCTACTGACACCAAAGGCAGACACCAATTCATGGTTCTACTCATGCCAAAAGTGCTTACTGACAGGAGCCCAGTACAGATGTCCCCTGAGAGGCTCTGCAAGAGTCAGAGGAATACCTATGTGGACGGACTTAGCAAAACATTGGATTGAGGACAGGCACCCCAATGGCAAAGTCAGGGGAAGATCTTAAGGACATGAAATGGTTTCCAATTTCATAGGAAGAAAAAAAAACACCCAAACAATCCAGAAACTAAACCACAACAAGAGAATATACAGGGGATCCCCATGGCTTGAGCTAAAATGTACCCTTTGTCCTGTGGAGGCTTGATGGCCCAGGATAGGGATTAGGCCACTGATGTGGGTGGGTGGGTTTTGTGACATCCTAATAGAGAGGGTTGTGGGACGAAAAGAGTTATAGGAGGCTTGTCGAGGGAAAACTGTGGAGAGAATAACTTTTGAAATGTAGGTAAATAAAATAATCAATAATAAATCGATCTTCTGGGGTAATCCCTATCCCTGACTTCCAGATATACTACAGAACAATAGTAATAAAAACAGCATGGTATAGGCACGGAGATGGACAGATGGAACACTGTATTACAATTGAAGACCTAGTAATAAAGCCACATAATTATGAACCCTTGAGTTTGAAAAAGGAGCCAAAGTATACAATGGAAGAAAGAAAGCATCTTCCATAAATGGTGCTAGTCTAACTGGCATCCAGTTTATAGAGAAATCAAAACAAATCTGTATTTTTCACCTTGAACAAAGCTCATGTCCAAGTGGATCAAGGACCTCAACATAAACCAGATACACTTCATGTAATAGAGGAGAAAGTAGGAAAGAGCCTTGAACTCACAGGCACAGTGGGGAGGGGGTAGATTTGCTAAAAAGAACTCCAATGGCTCAGGATCTAATAATCAAGAATTGATAAATGAGAGTTATGAAATTGAAAATCATCTGTAAGGCACAGGACAGAGTAATAGGTAGCCTAGAGACAGGGAAAATATCTTCACTATCCTTACATCATTGTGAGGGCTATCATATAAAACATATAAAGAACTCAGAAGCTAACCACCAAAAAAAAATTCAATAAAAATGCACCTATGGAAATCAAAAAGACCCTGAGATATCACCTTATACCAATCAGAATTCTGACATCAAACACTCAGGAGACAGTACAGGTTGATGAGAATGTAGAGAAAGTGGAATACTTCTCCAGTGCCAGTGGGATTGCAAACCGGTACAACCACTCTGGAAATCAATCTGTAGATTCCTCCGAAAGTTTAAAACAGATTTACTTTAAGACCCAGCTTTATGACCCCTGGGCATACAGCAAAAATGTGTTCCACCATAACACAAGGGCATATGTGTCACTCTATATTCATAATGACCATATTTCTTTCAGCCAGAAGCTGGGAACAACTCAGGTGTCACACAAGAGAAATGATCCAGAAAATGTGGCTCATTTACACACTGGAATATTATTCAGCGTTTAAGAACCAGAACATCATGAGACTGCAGGCACTAGAATGAATGGCACTAGAGTAAGGTTTCTCAGAACAAAAAGGGTATGCATGCTATGTACTCACTAATAAGTGTACATTAGCCAGAAAAGTACAGAAAAATCTGGAAGTAATCCATAGAACTCAAGAAGGTTAGTAATCAAAAGTGCTCAAGTGAGGATTCTTCAATCTCATTATGAGAGAGAAGGATGCAGATGGTAAGGGGATTGAGTGAAGTGAGTGGGAGAGAGAAGGGGTTGGGGCAGAGGAAAAGGGGAACATGATCATTAAACGGTGACCAGGAGTGAAGCCCCAAGAGCCAGCATAGTGAATAGATTCAGGGGGTGTGGGATCTGTGACTTAACACTCTAGACCTGGTGTAGGTGTGCGAATCTGAAGACTCAAAGGGGTAGATCATAGATAAAATGCTCAACAGTGGGAGAGGGAACTTGTTGAATCCACCTGCAGCAGAAAGACAGGGCATCAAGTGGAGGGATGTGGTTGCCATGGCCACAGTCAAAGACTGACTTGGAATTCTTTCTGTCTAAAGGAACTGCAGAGAAATAAATGGAGAAGAGCATGAGGGAAAGGAGGTCCATTGACATACCCAAATTGTGATCCAGATCAAGGGGAGTCTCTAAGGCCTGACATTATTACAGATGATATGGTGTGCTCACAGACAGGAGCCTACCATGGCTGTGCTATAAGACACCCAACAGACAGCTGATTGTGACAGAAGCAAATATTACTGCCAACCAATGTATGAAGTTGGATTGGAATGCGTTTAGGAAAGAAAGAGTATGGAATAATTATTTTTGGGAAATTGCTTTAGTTAGGTCATCCTTGTAGGAAATCAAATGTGAAGTCTGCCTCCAACAATGGCAAAGAAGGTACAAGCCCATTAACCAAATCCACTCCAAGACTTTAGTATTGAAAATAGGTATTTTATCTCAATCATTGGGAAGAGGACCCTGTCTTCTTGACATTCCTGGTTTACCTACTACCCTGTGTTTGCAAGATCCTCTCAGACCCCAACACCCTACTGCTCAATAAATAGTAGAACCATCCTGCATGTGGAACAGTTAGACTCAGGAAAACCTGACCTCCCCCTGTTGCTATTCATTGCAATCAATGCAATTTGGTCAGTCCTGAAACCATAGGCACACAACTGAAATGGATTCAACATGCTATATTCATATATGTGAACATACTTATTCACACATAATTACAAGCAATAAGATATTGACTGGAAATGTTTTGGGACATGATGGTGGTAGGTATAAATGGGAGAACTGATGTAGCAGATTTCCATTAAGAAATATAAAAGTAAATTTTAAATTAAAAATTGGCTAGAGGGATAAGTTAGAGTTAAGTCTAATTGATATTGTTGCAAAGGATTAAAGTTCCATCCCTAGAAAGTGGTTATGCGGTAATTTCAGTCTAATGCTGCTCCTGGGGATTTCTGCCATCGCTGGAAAAAGGCACATGCAAACACATGAAAACCCACTAACGCATGTACACACAGACACACACACAAGTTTTATATATATATATATATATATATATATATACATACATGTGATCATGAATTAATCGTAACATAAATGTAAACAGTGTATTAATCTGTCAGAAGTATTTCTTTACCTTGTGTTTGTCCCTAGTACCTGCACAACAAAACTTTTATTTACCTAAAACTTCACATCAATTGCTCAGCAATTAAACAATCTATCCTTACCGTCTATGCTGATCTGGCTTCCTCCCTATCCCATGGTACTTACATATTATTATTGACATGACCCTTCAGATCAAATTCATTTGTCCACATGGCACATCTGCTCCCCATCTCTCCTCCTCTTGCTAGTGGTATTCCCACCCTAGGTGATTTTGCCCGGTCATTTATTCAGGATTGGTTGATCAGCATTTATTCACAAGGCAGAAAATACATGATAAGAACTGTGTACGCAAACTTGAAACAGGTGATTCTTGGTAGAAGCATTACAATGCACCTTCTTGATTTAAATACGATTTAAGAGAAACCAGCATTTAAATCACCCAAGTGTAAATTTTATAATTTTATTCAGCATGGAATATATTATGCCCATATATGTCTATTTCTCTCTCTCTCTCTCTCTCTCTCTCTCTCTCTCTCTCTCTCTCTCTCTCTCTCTCTCCCTCCCCAAATATGTGTGTGTGTGTGTGTGTGTGTGTGTGTGTGTGTGTGTGTGTGTGTGTGTATGTGTTGGGGGGGAATAAAGGGAGTATGTTAGTCATTCTCTGCATGAGTGTTGGTATGTGTGTATTAATGTTTATACAATTATGTGGTCGCTCTCAGACAAAGAGCAGTTCCTCTATGAGCAGTGTCTATGCTGAAAATGTGACTACCTTCAAGTTTTCTGAATTTGTGTTCTGTGTCCTTTATATCTGTGAAAATGTTAGCATTGATACATTTATGTGTTACATAATGGATCATGTTTAAAAGGTAGGACTGGTGCCTGAACAATCTATAGTCACAGTGTCATTTACTTGATTTTCAGCTAATACCTTGTAATAAAAGATGAACTATCCAGAGGAATTTCTGTCCAATATGTTTATAATTTGCATGTGTTTCTGAATGAGTTTCAGATAAGAATGCACTTAAATATTGCTGCTACTACATTTGATCATGTTCATAAGAGAAAATAATATTCCTAGGCGTACCTATGTAGAAACATATCCAGATTCCCTGAGTAAAATCTCAATGCTCCCTTTTTGTGAGAAAGGCATTGCTTTGGAAATGGCTCCTATGCTTGTCTTATGTGCCACAGTAAACAATCTTTCCCAGCCCTTCTCCCTTTCTGTTGTACTTGCTATTCTTGGTAGTCAAATTGAACACATTTGGAATTAACTAAAATCACAAGAGTTGGGCACTGTGAGGGTTTTTTCATAATCATAGTTTTGGACTTGGGAAAAGTATTTTTTATTTTGTATTTTTTGGTGTTAAGAACCACTTTTAATCTAGGTCATAGTTTGTGGAGACAGCCTACAGATAAAGATCATTGAACATGGTACCTCTTGTCCTATTGCCCTATATCTGGCTAACAACTCTTTGTTGTTGTTTTTTTGTTTGTTTGTTTCTGTTTGTGTTTATGTCATTAGAATATTTTTTTTCAAAATTCAGGTATCTAATTAATAACAGGAGAGACATTCAGCCACATGTACTGAACCACTCTTGGAATCTTCATTTTTCCATGGGTAGACAGCCATTGTTGGACTAGTTGAGCTGCAACCTGTGAGCCATTCTAATAAATGCATTTTCTACATAATAAGAGATTCATTCTATCAGCTCTGCTCATCTGGAGAAATTGTACAAATGTAGCTGTGGATTTGTTGTTGTTGTTGTTGCTGTTGTTGTTTTTGTTATTGTTGTTGTGTTAATTTTACTAATTCACGGAGGCTGATCAGCTGGTTAAACAGCATAGTCCCCAGTATGTCAGATATTTCCTGATTTGTTCTAATGTTTGTCACATAACTGCCAGGTGAAAAGCATTTACAATTTACCTAAACTCAGCTAAAAGATATAAAACAAAATATTGTTTACTAAAATCCCTCTTTTAACTCTATTGCAAGCTGATTTATGAACTCTGAAAGCCATACAAATTAAATCCAGGAGGAAGAAGTGGAAGGGTCAACTGAGTGCTATCATTAGAGCTCAGGCAAGTTCCAAATTTGCAAATCAGTGAACACAGTGTCACTAGCCACATGGAGTAGAAGCATTCAGTTGAGCAACAGCGATCCTAAGTCTAACATTCTGACAGTTGATTGACTGGAGGACAGACAGGTAAGCTATTTGAAGAGAAGCAGTTGTACTGCTGAACTTCAGATCTGCAGATGTGGCAAAACTTTGGCAGAGGCTGGAACCATTATGCTGGTCCCTTTAGTACCCTCCAATCCTAAGTGTTAGGCGGATGTCACTCAAAATTCACTAGCCAATCAGCACCTTTGAGGGACTTACCAGTCAGGCAAGGAGGCGGCTCTTCCGGGTACAAGGCTTGCAACTTCCTTCTGGTAACTCAGCAGGTATTAGTGTATATGTGCGGTCTGTTGCGAGTGACTCTTCGGGGTGCTGTGAGGGGAAATCAGGCAAGCTCAAGACTCCAGACATGGTAAGTGCAAGGTCATGTCCACAAACAGGGGGAGCAAGCTGCTTAGCAAAGGATACATATGTAATGGTCTTCCCAGTGGCTGGATGGTAAGCAGCAGCCAGACCTAATGCAGCCACTTGTGATATCCTTTGTGGTCTCTCCCTATACCACACTGTAGCTCCTTAATGACTTTATTATGGGACCTGCATTTGTCCCAAGTCGTTATGGTGGCGGCTTGTGCTGAGAAATATACTTGGCAAGATATCAACCCTGAAATCCTGGGTTTTATACTATCCTCTATACATGAACTGACCCTGGGCTCCAACTGCATATGTAGCAGCGAATAGCCTTGTTGGGGCACCAGTGAAAGGGGAAGCCCTTGGTCCTGCCAAGTTTTGACCCCCAATACAGGGGAATATTTGGGAGTTGGGCAATAAGGGGGATGTATGGGGGGAATACCCGTATGGGGGAGTGGGAGGCGGAGGGAATAGGATGGTGGCTTATGGACAGAAAACCAGGAAGGGGAATAACATTTGAAATGCAAGTAAAGAAATGTATCTAAAAAAAAAAAAAAAAAATTTAAAAAAGACATCTTGTGTGTTGGGTAGCACTCGAATATTAAACCGTGTTTTACAAGTGTAGAATAGATGATGTAAGCATTTACCAAATTTTCGGCTATAATACGTAGCTATAATTTTCGGCTATAATACTTAGTAGAATGTAGTTGAGGTGGGCTGGTATAAACACCTCACAGGTATGGAGTATGCTAAGCAGTCCTTTTTAAGATTAGGATAGTAGTATATATCTTTGTTTACCAGGATT
The DNA here is from genome assembly GCF_011064425.1 of Rattus rattus. Classification (NCBI taxonomy): domain Eukaryota; kingdom Metazoa; phylum Chordata; class Mammalia; order Rodentia; family Muridae; genus Rattus; species Rattus rattus. The sequence continues at coordinate 142,883,153 of NC_046158.1, read as the reverse complement.
TTCCAGACCTTTTTTCCAAACCATAATAAAGGGTACAAACCTGGTTTATAGTCAGCCATTAGGCCCATGCTGATATCAAAGAACAGGCCCCTAACAAAAGGCTCAGGGTGAGATTATAGGGTCACAACCAACACTGAGGCCAGGTCTGCCATATGGATACTGTTTTGTTCTTGAGAAAAGGATAGTTTTGGCTCAAGGGTAGGACTCTACATGGTGACAGCTCCTTGAAAAGGAAGAACAGATTTTTGTTGAGTGTAGGCACGAGCAAGCAAGCCTTCATCCTAATGTATGGAGAATTGCATGGCTCCTTCTTAAACTCCAAACCCTTATCAGCCTGGGATTTAGCATTGGGAGCGTAACCTAAGGCCCTGATGTATTGATTCTACCTTCTGTATTGAATCTACCTGCTGTAGATGCTACCTTCTACTTTTCTAATCTTTCTCATCCTCAGGAACCTCCAAATCAGGACCCTATACAGAAAATGATCTGCTATTTCAGGACATGACTCAGTTAAGAAATGATTCTTGGGATCTTTGCTGTGTAAATCTGCTAGCTGCCTAGGTAGGACTTGCAGTCCTTATTTAAACTGTATTTAAACAATCCGAGGTCTTTTATGTATAGAAAATTATCAATCCCAGCATCTGTGGAATCCAAAACATTGATTTTTGCCTGGCTCCTCTTTGAGCATTACACAGAGCTGATCCCATGCTATCATTAAAGAGATCTTTGCTTGTTAACCTTTTAATTGTATGTGGAGTGATTTCTTTCTGGGATATATTAATACTGAGACAGCTGCTTCTTGTGCTCTTTATAGAAATAATTCTCAGACAGTCTAACCTTAGACTAGCCTAAAACTCAGATAGCCTTGATCCTGTTCATTTGCTCTACAGGGCAATGACCTTGCATTCTTTTGCTGAAAATCTGAAATTCTTGAGTTAAATGAATAAAACAAATCAGTGTTTTATACTTACTCATTTTATTTATGTAGTGAACTATCCATTTCTTCTACCTTCACATGATAACAGGAGGAATAGTGTACTCTATTCATGGTCAGGTGAAACAGGGCAGGCAATAGCTAGATAAGAGACCAAAGTTTAAGGGAGGCATCTGTAGGTGTCACCATTCTGGAAAAGGACATGATTCAGGCATGGTGAATAATTTTGTAATTGCACAACACGTATTAAATAATACATGTAATTAAAAAAGTAGATTGATGGGTATTTTATTTGAGAAGGTGAGCTGAGGCAGTTGATAATAAATTCCTATTTTAGGACCTGTATTATAGAGATATGTGCAATCCTTGTTTACATATTTAAATCATCCCTGAATTGTACAACAGATGCTATCAGCTGTAGCTTGGTGTGCCATGATATAGATCTCAGCAGTTAACACTGCACATAGGGGCAAGGTCAAACACTATCTTTTTAATGCCATTCCTTCTGTGAGGAAGGACCTCTTTTTCTAAGTAACTTGTATTTATTTTAAAATTCAATTTTGGTTATTACATTATAAATTTCATTTTTTTATGCAGAGATGCTTTGGTCTTATACTTGTTTCTATTCTCCAATGTTTCCCAGGAATTAAGAATTTCATTCCTTTTTCTTAAGAGATTTTATATCTTCCCGTTTAGAGCAACATCTCCTGTAGCTCAGGCTTTCTTAGTGTCATTACAGTTAAGATTGATTTGAACACCTAATCCTGCATTTGCTGACCAGTGCTCAGAAGACTGTCATGCAAATCCTTTCAAGCTGGGCTGTATCTTGTCACTAAGGAGAAAAAGATCATGTGAATGAGTGTTGTCCAACCTTCCTGTATTAGGGATGAGGGAAGTACAAATAAAGAGGGAGCTGTGTGGTAAGAACTGAGTTCGCTGATCAACTTTGAAGCAGGTATAAGCATAGCCCATTAAAGGAGGAGGAAGAAGTAAGGTGAAACACTTCTGCTTTTCAAGTTGTTTGCAATAACAATGAGTAGGGAAGTTATTTTAGACAATCAGTAAATTTCCATACAGGCCATCTTGGAGCATTTTCCTGATCAAAGCAATGGTGAACCTAAATAAGGAACTGAACTTTAATCTATAACTGAAATTTCTGTTTTTTTAATAGTTCAAACAGAAGACCTAGACAAAGTGTGACTCTGCCTAAGAGGAAAGTTATTATTCCTGTTTGCAAATACACAATGTAAGAAAAAAGATAAATACTTGGTGTACTCTAGTAGTACTCTAGTACATACTTTAGTCCCTGAAAAATAGCGGATCATACAGTGTGTTTTGAAATTAAAAATAATATTTCAGCATATAATTAAATCATTTCTTTCTTCTCTTTTCTCCCTAGTGTAAAGTCTGAATCCCTGGGACAAATGGTTGGGGGGGGGGCTATTTATCAAATCAAAGCAAACCTGGCCTTCTGGTTTGATCAGAACTGAATCCCTTACTGTAACAGTATGTTGCTGGCATACCTCATCCTCTAGCCCAAGAGTAGGGATGTCATCCTCCCAGCTCCAATTCCTTATGTAATCCAACCATTTTTAACTGGACTTTTTAATTTCTCATTATTATTCTGTCCTCTTGGTCTGGCTGTTTCTTCTCCCCTCCTTCCTCTCTCCACAAGTTTCAAGCTTAGATCTACTGTTGACTATCTAAGATACTCCTACACCTATCTATGTTCTTTCTTTTGGGTATAATAAACTTTCTAGTCCACCATTCCTTGGTGCAGAGATGTAGGATGAAGTAGTCTATAGATATCTGTTACATCCATTTCATTTATAACTTCTGTTAGTTTCACTGTGTCTCTGCTTAGTTTCTGTTTCCTTCATCTGCCCATTGATGAATATGGGTGTTGACATCCCCAACAATTATTGTCTGAGGTGCAGTGTGTGCTTGGAGATTTAATAAAATTTACATTATGAATATGTGTGCCCTTGCGTTTGGAGCATAGGTGTTCGGAATTGAGAATTCATCTTGGTAGATTTTATTTTGACAGTTATGAAGTGTCTTTTCTTGTCTCTTTTGATAAGTTTTGGATGAAAATCTATTTTACTTGGTATGAGATGGGCCACTTCAGCTTGTTTCTTGGGACCAGTGGCCTGGAAAGTTTTTTTGTTTTTTTTTTTTTGTTTGTTTGTTTGTTTTTTTTCCAGCCTTTTACTCAGAGGTAGTGTCTGTCTTTGTCACTGAGGTACAATTCCTGTATGCAGCAAAATATTGTGTCCTGTTTAAGTATACAGTCTGTTAGTCAATGTCTTTTAGTTGGGGAATTGAGTCCATGATATTGAGGGATATTAGAGATCAATAATTGTTGTTTCCTGTTATTTTTGTTCTTTGTGATGGAATTAAGGTTGTATGGAAATCTTCCTTTGGGTTTCTTAAAAGAAGATTACTTTCTTGCTTTTTCTAGGATAATTTCTTTATTCATGTTTGAGTTTTCCAACTATTATCCTTTGTGGGGCTAGTTTTTTTGGACATATAGTGGGTAAATTTGGCTTATCATGGAATATCTCAGTTTCTCCAACTATGGTAATTGAGTTTTACTGGATATTGTAGCCTGGGCTAGCATTTGTGTTCTCTAAGTGTTTCTATGTTATCTGCCCAGTATCTTCTAGCTTTCGCAGGTTCTGTTGAGAAATCTGGTGTGAATCTGATAGGTCTGTCTTTGTAAGTTATTTTTCCTTTTTCCCTTACTGCTTTTAATATTCTTTCCTCGTTTTGGGCATTTGGGGTTTTAACTGTTATGTGTGTGATGGGAGGAATTTCTTTTCTGCTTCCATCTATTTGGAGTTCTATAGGATTCTGTTATGTTCATGGACTTCACTTTCGTCAAGTTAGGGAAGTTTACTTCAAAAATTTTTTGAATATATTTACTGTAACGTTAAGTTTGGAATCTTTGCTGGTTTCTATAATTATAAACCTTAAGTTTGGCCTTCTCATTGTGTTCTGTATTTCCTGGATGTTTTGGCTTAGAAGATTTTTGCTTTTTTTTTTTTTTTGCACTTTGTCTGCTCTGTCAATGTCTTCTGTAGTATCTTCTGCCCCTGAGAATCACTCTTCAATCCCTTATATTGTGTTGGTGATGCTTTTGTCTATGACTTCTAATCTCTTTCCTTGATATTCTATCTTCAAGGTTTTCCCTCTTTGTGATTTATTTATTGTTTCTTTTCCATTTTCAGATAAAGGATAGTTTTGTTCAATTTCTTCACGTCTTTCTTTGTGTTTTTCTATCAGTCTTTAGGAGATTTTTGTGTTTCCTCTTTAAGGCCACCACTTGTTTACATGTGTTCTGTATTGCTTTAAGGGAGTTATTTATATCTTTCTAAAAGTCCTCTATCATCATCAGATGTGATTTTTTAAATAGAAATCTTGCTTTTCTGTTTTATTGGGTTATCCAGTATTTGTTATGATGGGTAATCAATGTTGTGATGATGACAATTAGTCTTGCTTTCTGTTGCTTAAGTTTTTGGGCTTGCCTCTTGATATCTGGTTATTGCAGATGTTCGTTGTTCTGGCTGTTTCTGACTGGAGCTTGTACGTCCTACACCTGTGTGCCTGTGATCTTAGGCATGAGATCAGTCCTGGCATACCAGTACTTTCTGGGCTTCTTTTGGGTAAGGAGGGCTATGAGACAGCCTTATCTCTGGGCAAACATGGAGACCAGATGGATCCTCTCCCAGGCTGCCCTGCATCTCCAGTGCCTTTCATGTTCTGAGAATGTCTCTCCTAGGACTATCTATGAGGCAAAAGTGGGGTCCCATCTGTGCCGAGGAGTATGAGCACTCCTAGGAGACCACATCACTGTAGGCAGCTTTTTGGTATGGAGAGCCATGAGACAGCCCCAGCTGTGGGAATAGATGGAGACCGGAAGTTTCCGATCCCAGTCTGCTCTGCAGTTCCTGTGCCCTGTACACTCCTGCTGGGTCTCCCTTTGGACAGTCAGTGGAAATAATGTGCGGTCTAACCTGTGGGTTTAGGGGTGAGAATGCTCCTGACAGACAACCTCTGAAGGCACGTTTTAGGTATGGAGGACTTTGGGACAGCCCCAGCTCTGGGAACTGATGGAGACTAGAAGGAGGTATCATGCTTTGTTATGTACACATGTATTGGATCTTTTAGGATGTACTTACCTATGATGATGTGCATGTGAACTTCACTAAGGAAGAGTGGTCATTGCTGGATGCTTCTCAGAAGAGTCTCTACCAAGGTGTGATGCTGGAGACCCTTAGGAATCTCACAGATATAGGTAATAGAATGAATTTATTTTTCAGTTTGTAAAATGTAGGCACAGGTGGCTTGGTTATTGTTATTTCTGTTTATCATTTCAGTTCAAAATGAGGAAGAATGGTGTCAGTAAATCATACATTGTTCTAAAATTCACTAAAGGTAGTATTTAAATGTTATCTAATTTCCAATAATGTAACATAGTTTCTCTGGTACCATATTTTAGGCTACATTTTGGAAGATCATTCTACTGAAGGATATTTTAAAACTTCTGGAAGACATGAAAGGTAATTTACATGATAAGCTGATAAGAAAATGCTTCCCAAGAAAGTTTAATATATCCTGAAAGTTTTAAAGAAAAGGAATAGGGTAAAAGACACACTGTGTTAAGTTATAAATGATTACTAAATCTTCCAAACCTTGTGCACCAATGTCAGGTTCTAATTTGTGTTTGCAAGTCATTTCTCAATTGGGAAGACACAGAAACAATGGCTTAACAGATATGTTACTATTTGAATCAATCACAGCTGAACCAGTGTGTAGAACTTTCACTAGGTTCAATCTCACACTACTGCAAAAGAGAAACACATTGATTAAGGCATAAGTATATGTCTACAGCCTTATAACAAGCAGATAATGCTTCTGAGGTTTCTGTCAACAGTGAGAGGAATAGTGAAGAAATGCCTTTCTCCATTTTGCTCTAATTCTCCCTTGGTCCCTGCACAATGATTGTTGCATCCCTCCACATCTCCTAAGATACCGCCTGGATGTGAAGGGAACCGGTCAACAGCTCCCTGCACCCAAATCCCATGGGACAGAGAGCTAAACCTTCAGAGGGCAGACATACCTGGGAAGCCAGAAGAGACTACACTCTGCCCACATTTCTGACTCTAGAGGAAAACACCTAATGCCATCTGGGACCCCTGTACACAGGGGCCCGAGAAAAGGCGGGGCAGGCCCTGCTGGTTGCCGCCCTCATGGAAAGCTGAAATGCAGCACCTCAGGAACAACTTCAGGCCTCGTACCAGAGGTAAGACCAACTTTTCTGCTCCAAGTGACTTGCCTGGTAGACTCAGGACACATGCCCACAGGAACAGCTGAAGACCAGTAGACAGGGAAGACTACACGCCTGAAAGCAGAACACTCTGTTACCATAACTGGCTGAAGAAAACAGGAAAACAGGTCTAAAGCACTCCTGACACATAGGCCTATAAGACGGTCTAGCCACTGTCAGAAATAGCAGAACAAGGTAACACCAGAGACACCTAATGGCGAAAGGCAAGTGCAGGAACCCAAGGAAAAGAAACCAGGGCTACATGGCATCCTTGGAGCTTAATTCACCCACCAAAGCAAACACTGAATATCCAAACACACCAGAAATGCAAGATCTTGATTTTAAATCACATTTGATCATGATGATGGAGGACTTCAAGAAAGACATAAAGAACTCCCTTAGAGAAATGTAGGAAAACATAAATAAACAAGTAGAAGACTGTACAGAAGAATCACAAAAGTCCCCGAAAGAATTACTGGAAAACACAATCAAACAGGTGAAGAAATTAAAAACGGAAATAGAAGCAATAAATAAAGCAAAAAGGGAGACAACTGTGGATATAGAAAACTAAAGGTAGAGACAAGGATCCATAGATATAAGCATTACCAACAGAATACAAGAGATAGAAGAGAGAATCTCAGAAGCAGAAGACTCCAGAGAAATTACCGACACAATTGTTAAAGATAATGTAAAACAGAAAAAGTTACTGGTCCAAAACATACAGGAAATCCAGGTCACAGTTAGAAGATCAAACCTAAGGATAAAAGGTATAGAAGAGGGTGAAGACTCCCAGATCAAAGGACCTGTAAATATCTTCAACAAAATCATAGAAGAAAACTTCCCTAACCTAAAGAAAGAGATGCCCATAAACATACAAGAAGCCTAAAGACCTTCAAATAGATTGGGCCAGAAAAGAAACTCCTCCTATCACCTAATAGTCAAAACACCAAATGCACAAAACAAAGAATATTAAAAGCAGTAAGGGAAAAAGGTCAAGTAACATATAAAGGCAGAACTAACAGAATCCCACCAGACTTCTCACCAAAGACTGTGAAAGCCAGAAGATCCTGGACAGATGTCATACAGACCCTAAGAGAATACAAATGCCAGCCCAGATTACTGTATCCAGCAAAACTCTCAATTAACATAGATGGAGAAACCAAGATATTCCATGACAAAAGCAAATTCACACAATATCTTTCTACAAATCCAGCGCAACAAAAGATAATAAATGGTAAAGCCCAACATAAGTAGGCAAGCTACACCCTAGAAAAAGCAAGAAACTAATCGTCTTGCAACAAAACAAAGAAAAGCACACGACCATAATCTCACATCCAAAGATGAATATAATAGGAAGCAATATCAATGGACTCAATTCCCCAATAAAAAGACACAGATTAACAAACTGGATACCCAGTGAAGACCCTACATTCTGCTGCCTAAAGGAAACACACTTCAGAAACAAAGACAGACACTACCTCAGAGTGATAGGCTGGAAATTAACTTTCCAAGCAAATGGTCTGAAGAAGCATGCTGGAGTAGCCATTCTAATATCGAATAAAATTGATTTTCTACCAAAAGTCATCAAAAAAGATAAGGAAGGACACTTCATATTCACCAAAGGAAAAATCCACCAACATGAACTCTCAATCCTAAATATCTATCCTCCAAATCCAAGGACACCTCCATACAGAAAAGAAATCTTACTAAAGCTCAAAGCACACATTGTATCTTACACAATAATAGTAGGAGATTTCAACACCCTACTCTCATCAATGGACAGATTATGGAAACAGAAATTAAACAGAGACATAAACAGGCTAAGAGAAGTCATGAACCAAATGGACTTAACACATATTTATAGAACATTCTATCCTAAAACAAAAGGATATACCTTTTTCTCACCACCTCATTGTACTTTCTTCAAAATTGACCATATAATTGGTCATAAAGCAGGACTCAACAGATACAGAAAGAGAGAAATAATCCCATGCGTCATATCAGACCACCACGGGCTAAATCTGGTCTTCAATAACAATAAGGAAAGAACACCCACATATACATGGAAGTTGAACAATGATCTACTCAGTTATAACCTGGTCAAGGAAGAAATAAAGAAAGAAATTAAAGACTTCTTAGAATTTAATGAAAATGACGGTACAACATGCTCAAACTTACAGGACACAATGAAAGTTGTGCTAAGAGGAAAACTCATAGTTCTCAGTGCCCTCAGAAAGAAACAGGAGAGAGCATATGTCAGCAGCTTGACAACACACCTAAAAGCTCTAGGACAAAAAGAACCAAATACACCCAGGAGGAGTAGAAGGCAGGAAATAATAAAACTCAGTGCTGAAACCAACCAAGTTGAAACAAAAAGGACTATACAAAGAATCAACAGAACCAAAAGCTGGTTCTTTGAGAAAATCAACAAAATAGGTAAACCCTTATCCAGAGTAACGGAGGAAATAGAGAGTGTGTCCAAATTAACAAAATCAAAAATGAAAATATCTACCAAATCAGAGGAAATTCAAAAAAATCATAAGATCCTACTACAAAAGCCTATATTCAACAAAACTTGAAACTCTGGAGGAAATGGACAATTTCCTAGACAGATTCCAGGTACCAAAGTTTAATCGGGAACACGTAAACCATCGAAACAATCCCATAACTTCTAAAGCAATAGAAGCAGTAATTAAAAGTCTCCCAACCAAAACGAGCCCAGGTCCATATGGGTTCAATGCAGAATTCTATCAGACCTTCATAGAAGACCTCATACCAGTACAATCTCAACTATTCAACAAAATTGAAACAGATGGAGTGCTACTGAATTCCCTCTATGAAGCCACAATTACTCTCATACCTAAACCACACAAAAACCCAACAAAAAAAGAACTTCAGACCAATTTCCCTTATGAATATCGATATACTCAATAAAATTCTTGAAAATTGAATCCAAGAGCCCATCAAAACAATCATCCATCATGGTCAAGTAGGCTTCATCCCAGGCATGCAGGGTTGATTTAATATATGGAAAACCATCTACGTAATCCACTATATAAACAAACTGAAAGGTAAAAATCACATGATCATTTCTTTAGATACTGAGAAAACATTTCACAAAATTCAACACCCCATCATCATAAAAGACCTGGAAAGAACAGGAATTCAAGGCCCAAACGTAAACATAGTAAAAGCCATATACAGCACACCAGTAGCTAATATTAAAGGTATGAAATAACAGAAAATGGAGAGAAATCCTATGAATGTAACCAATGTGGTAAAGCTTTATCACAAAAATGTAGTCTCAAAATACATAAAAGAACACATACAGGAGAAAAACCCTATAAATGTAAGCAATGTGTTAAAGCCTTTGCACAAATTGGTGATCTTCAAAAACATAAAAGAACACATACAGGAGAGAAACCCTATAAATGTGATCAATGTGTTAAAGCCTTTGCACAAATTGGTGATCTCCAAATACATAAAAGAACACATACAGGAGAGAAACCCTATGAATGTAACCAATGTGGTAAAGCCTTTGGACAAGCTTTGCTCTCCAAACACATAAAAGAACACATACAGGAGAGAAACCCTATGAATGTAACCAATGTGGTAAAGGCTTTGCACAAAATAGTCATCTGCAAACCCATAAAAGAATGCACACAGGAGAGAAACCCTATGAATGTATCCATTGTGGAAAAGCCTTTGCACAAAGCAGTCATCTCCAAAAGCATAAAAGAACGCACACAGGAGAGAAACCGTATAAATGCAATCAATGTGGTAAAGCCTTTGCAGTCACATGGTCTCTTCAAGAACATAAACAAACACATACAGGAGAGAAACCTTTTGAATGTAAGCAGTGTGGTAAATCCTTTGCAGGAAGGAGTAATCTCCGAGCACACGAAAGAACACACTTAAGAGGAAAAGCCCTGTGAATGTAACCAGTGTGGTTAAACTTTTTAAAAAATCAGTGGTCTTCGCATACATAACAGAGCATATACTCTTACACCTGTCTTGCTCTTTGCTCTCTTTTATTCTCTGCTCTCCCCACCCCTTTCCTCCACCTTTCATGGCTGGCCTTTTTTTCCTCCTCTCTTGTACTCTTCTTCTTTCATTAAACCTCTCCACCTGGAAAAAAAAACATATAGTTAAGGGAAACTTTGACTGGACCCAGTCGTGAAAGCTTTTTCAATAAAAGCAGAGATCTCAAAATAATACAAGACGAAACTGTGTAATGTATTCAATGTGGTTTTAAAACTTTTTCACAAAGAAGTGGACTCCAAATACATAAACAAACACGTTCAGTGGAGAAACCCAATGAATGTCATCAATGTACTGAAGTCCTTTTCCATCACATTCATCTTCAAATCCATGAAAGAACATGTAGTGAAGAGAAATGCTCTGACTGTAAGTAATGTGGTAAAACCTTTGCACAAAACAATCATCTCCTAGCAAATTAAATAATACACACGGCATATATACCCTATGAATATAAGCAATATGGTAACCCTACTGACAATTACAGTACTCTCCAAGCAAATAAAAGAAGACACAAAGTAACCCTATGTATACAAACAATGGGAAAAGCCTTTGTATATTGCAATCATCTTCAAATACATAACAGAAGACAAACAGGTGAAAAACCCTATGAATGTAAGCTACATGGTAAAGCTTTCACATGTCAGTCAGACTCAAAGGCACAAAATAAACCATAGTGTAATGTGGTTCATCTTAGGTGATCTGTGCACCTTGCACAATGCATGGAAAGATCTTAATAGTACTAAAATCTTGGTTGTCAGATTTATATATTGTAGAATATTCTGCTTTGACAAGAATCATTTACAGGAGAGCTGAGATGTCCTGCTATTTCAGCTACCTGCCTTGTGTTGTTTCCAGAGACTCGCTTCCAGAACAATTTCAGAAATTGTTGCAGGCTCAAACTGGACTCAGTTCATCAGCCTTTCAGACAGAACTTCAGTCCAACCCTGAGATTTCAAAGCATGCAGAGACTGGAAAACAAATGGTAAAGCTACTTTTCTTAATTCTAACCAATATTTTTTTCTAATTTTCCTACCCCTTCTTCCCCCTTTAAAGAATTTGTGCAATAGAAGCTGTTGTGATTTAGAAACTGTGAGAAATTTTTATTCTGCTTGCCTGTAAATGGTGCTGGAGAATTCAAAAATGTATGCAGTGCTGCATTTTCTCTGCCTCCCCAGTGTCCTGATTGCTGGGACCCTACCAAGGAAGCCCAACACATTGGATGATGACAGATGTGAGGAGGTAGAGGGTATCTCCAGAAGGAATAGAAGCCTAGGGAAGGGTTTTCTAGGATGTGCCAGGAACCAGGAATGGGAGATGCTCCATGGAATATATGAGAGTGTTTGTACCTGAGACTCATTCCAAGGAGTTTGTGATAGGGAGTGTGAATTGACCACCTCCTGCAGCATGACAGGTCTCCCAATGAAGGAACGATCATACTAACCCATCTATAAAACCTCCTGCCTACTGGAGGTGCAGGGACAAAGAGGGAGTGGGGTCTGAGGGAATGGCCTACCAATGACTGGTCCAACTTCAGACCCATCCCATGGACAAGAACCAATCCCTGACAGTATTAATGATACTAAGCATGCTTACAGTCAGGGGCCTAGCATATCTCTCCTCTTAGAGGCTTCAGGCTGCAGCTGTACAATATGGTGAAAGGAGTGGGAGGAGCTCCAGGATTTTTGGAATATTTCTAGGAGGAATTGAGTAATCTGGAAGTAATAAGAACTTCAAAAGTAGAACAACAGAATTAATTGACCTCTATCATTAAGTGTCCCTTAAAACTTCTTTATTGTTGGTAATAGTTTTGGCTATCCTGGGTTTTTTGTTATTCCAAACGTGTTTGCAAATTCATGCATCTAAATTTATGAAGAATTGAGTTGGAGTTTTGAAGAGGACTGCATTGATTTTGTAGATTGCTTCCATTAAGATTGCCATTTTTAGTATGTTAATCCTGCCAATCCATGAGCATGGGAGAACATTTCACCTTTTGAGATTTTCTTCGATTTCTTTCTTCAGAGACTTGAATTTCTTGTCATACATACCTTCCTTTCTCTTGCTAGGTTAGATTCACTCTGAGGTGTTTTATATTATTTATCACTATAGTAAAGGGGGTTGTTTTCCAGATTTCTTTCTCAGCCTATTTATCCTTTGAGGGGAGAAAGTCTACTGATATTTTTGAGATAATGTTATATCCAGCCACTTTGCTGAAGTTGTTTATCAGATTTAGGAAACTTCAGGTGGAACTTTTGAGGTAACTTAATATACTAACATATCCTCTGCAATTAGCAATATTTTGACTCCTTCCTTTCCAATCTGATTCCCTTTCACCCCTTTTTGTTGTCTAATTGATATGGATAGGAATTCAATTAATATATTGAATAGTTAGGGAGAGAAGGAAGTCTTGTCTACTTCCTGAATTTAGTGGGATTGCTTCAAGTTTCTCCCCATTTAGTTTGATATTGGCTACAAGTTCTCTGTATATTGTTTTTACTATGTTTAGATATGGGACTTGAATTCCTGATATTTTCAAGACTTTTATCATGCAGCAGTGTTGAATTTTGCCAAATGCTTTCTCAATATCTAATGAGATGATCATGTGGTTTTTGTTTTTGAGTTTGTTTATATAGTGGATTACATTGATGGGATTACATATACTGAAAAATCCCTGCATTCCTGGGAAGGAGCCTACTTGAACAGGATGGATGATCATTTTGATGGGTTCTTGGATTTGATTTGTGAGAATTTTATTGAGTATTTTGTCATAGATATTCATAAGGGAAATTGTTCTGGAGTTCTCTTTCTCTGTTGGGTCTTTGTGTGGTTTAGGTATAAGCATAATTGTGGCTTCATAGAAGGAATTGGGTAAGGTTTCTTCTATTTCTATTTTGTGGAGTAGTTTGGAAAGTACTGTGGTAAGGTCTTCTATGATGGTCTGAAAGAATTCTGCACTAAACCCATCTGGTTCTGGGCTTTGAGAGCCTTTTAATGAATCTTACTCTTTCTTCAGGGCTTATCGAACTGTGTAAATGCTTTATATGATCTTGATTTAAGTTTGGTACCTGGTATCTGTATCGAAAATTGTCCACATTCTCCTGATGTTCCAGATTTATTGAGTTATTTGTAGTTGGATGTGATTTTTTTTTTATCTTTCTCAGTTTCTGTTGTTTTGTCTTGCTTTCCATTTCTGATGTTGTTAATTTGGATACTGTCACTGTGCCCTCTGGTGAGTCTGGCTAAGTGTTTTTCCATCTTGATGATTTGCTCAAAGAACAAGGCTATGGTTGTATTGATTCTCTATATAGTTCTTTTTGTTTTTACTTGGTAGATTTCAGCACCAACAGTCACCATTTCATGCTGTCTACTCCTCCTGGGTGCATTTGCTTCTTTTTGTTCTAGAGCTTTCAGGTGTGCTGTCAAGCTGCTAGTTTATGCTTTCTCTCATTTCTTTTTCGAGGCACTCAGATCTTTGAGTTCTCCTCTTAGCACTGATTTCATTTTGGTGCATAAGTTTGGGTAGGTTGTGTCTTCAGTTTCATTAAATTCTCTTTTAAAATTTTTGATTAGATATATTTCTTTACTTACATTTCAAATGTTATTCCCTTGCCAGTTTGTCTCCATAAACTCCTCCCTCTCCTCCTCCCCCTCCCCCATAGGGTATTCCTCCCATACATCCCCCCATATTTTCCTGCAGCTGGGGTCCAATGTTGTCAGGACCAAGGGCTTCCCCTTCCACTGGTGCCCCAACAAGTCTATTCTCTGCTACATATGTAGTTGGAACCCTGGGTCAGTCATTGTATAGTCTTTCGGTAGTGGTTTAGTACCTGGAAGGTCTGGTTGGTTGACATTGTTGTTTTTATGGGGTTGCAAGCTCCTTCAACTTTTTCAATACTTCCTCTAATTCCTCCCAAGGGGATTCTGGTCTCAGTTCTGTGGTTTGCTGCTAGCACTGACCTCTGTATTGGACATGCTCTGGATGTGTCTCTCAGGAGATATCTATATCCAGTCCCTTTCAGCATGCATTTTTTAGTTTCATCAATCTTACTTAGTGTTGGTGCTTGTGTGTATACACACACACACACACACACACACACACACACACACACACACACACTCACAGACACACATACACACACACATACATACATACATACATACATGTGGGGCAGGCTCTGAATGACCATCCCTTCAGTCACTGCTCTAAACTTTACTTCCATGTCCCCTCCTATGGATATTTTTCCCCTTTTAAGAAGGAGTGGGAATATCCACATTTTGGTCATCCTTCTTCATGAGCTTCCTGTGGTCTGTGGATTACATCTTCGGTAACTCGAGCTTTTTGGCTAATATCCACTTATCAATGGGTTCATACCAAGTGTGTTTTTCTGTGAGTGAGCTACCTAACTCAGGATGATATTTTCTAGTTCATTCCATTTGCCTATGGAATTCATGAAGTCATTGTTTTTGATAGCTGAGTAGTACTCCATTGTGTAGATGTACCACATTTTTTTAATCCATTCTTCTGTTGAAGGGCATCTGGGTTCTTTCCAGCTTCTGGCTATTATAAATAAGGCTTCTGTGAACATAGCGGAGCATGTGTCTTTGGTGTATGTTGGAGCATCTTTTGGGTATATGTCCAGGAGGGGTATAGCTGGGTCCTCAGGTAGTGCAATGTCCAGTTTCTTTAGTCATCGGGGAAATGCAAATCAAAACATCCCTGCGTTTCCTCCTCACACAACTCAGAATAGCTAGGATAAAAATCTCAAGGGACAGCAGATACTAGCAAGGATGTGGAGAAAGGGGAACACTCTTCCATTGTTGGTGGGATGCAAACTGGTACAAACTCTGTGGAAATCCATCTGGAGGCTCTCCAGAAAATTGGATATTGTACTATCTGCAGACCCAACTATACCTCTCCTACGCATATACCCAAAAGATGCTCCAACATACAACAAACACACATGCTACACTATGTTCATAGCAACCTTATTCGTAAGAGCCAGGAGCTGGAAAGAACAGAGATGCACTTCAACAGAGGAATGGAAACAGAAAATGAGGTACATCTGCACAATGTAGTACTACTCAGCTATGAAAAACAATGATTTCATGAGATTCATAGGCAAATGGAATGAACTAGAAAATATTGAGTGAGGTAGTCCAATCACAGAAAAAGCAAAGCAAAGCAAAACAAAACAAACAAACAAACAAACAAAAAAAAAAAAAACCCACATTGTGTGCACTCAATGATAAGTGGATATTAGGCCAAAAGCTCAAATTACCCACGATGCAATCCACGGACCACTTGAAACTCAAAAAGAAGGATTACCAAAATGGGGATGCTTCACTCTTTCTTTTAAAGGGGACCAAAAATATCCATAGGAGTGGATAAGGTGGAGAAGTTTAGAGCAGAGACTGAAGGAATGACCATTCACACCCTGCCCCACATGTGGCCCATCATATATATATAGATATAGATATAGATATAGATATAGATATAGATAGATATAGATATAGATATAGATATAGATATAGATATAGATACAGCCACCACAACTAGATAAGATGGATGAAGCTAAGAAGTGCATGCTTACAAGAATCGGATATAGATCTCTCCTGGGAGACAGAGTTGGAATATGTTAAATACAGAGGCAAAAGCTAGTAGCAAACCTCTGAACTGAGAATGGGACCTCTGTTGGAGGAATTAGAGAAAGATCAAAAGGTCTGAAGGGGCTTGCCACCCCCTGAGAACAACGTCAATCAATCAGAGCTTCCAGGTATTAACCTACTACCCAAAGACTATACATGGACTGACCCATGGCTCCAACTACATATGTAGCAAAGGATGGCATTGATGGGCACCAGTGGAAGGAGAAACCCTTTGTCCTTCCAAGGTTCCACCCCCGCCCCCGAGTAGGGGATGATTTGGGGTGGAGGGGTAAGGGATGTTGAATGGGGAAGGGAACATCCTTATAGAAGGAGAGGGGGAGGTGTTAGGGGACTTATGGATATTAAACTGGGAAAGGGAATAACATGTGAAATGTAAATAAGAAATACCCAATTAAAAAAAAAAGGAAAGATTGTTGAATATATTTACTCTACCTTTAAGTTTGAAACCTTCCCTGTTTTAGATAACTACTACCTTATGTTTGGTCTTCTCATTATGTTCTTGAATTCCTGGATGTTTTGGCTTCCAAGCCTTTTGTGTTTTTTGCATTATCTTTGACTGTTGTGGCAATGTTTCCTACATTATATTATGCCCCAAGATTCTCTCTTCAATCCCTTATATTTTGTTGGTGATGCGTCTATGACTCCTGATCTCCTTCCTAGGTTTTCTATCTCCCCGATTGTCTCTCCTTGTGATTTATTTATTGTTTCAATTTACATTTTTAGATTCTGGATGGTTTTGTTCAATTTCTTCACCTCTTTCTTTATGTTTTTTCTGTAACTCTTTAGGGGATTTTTGTGTTTTCTCTTTAACATTACTTGTAGACATGTGTTCTGTATTGCTTTCAGGGAGTTGTTTATGTCCTTGTTAAAGTCCTCTATCATGAACATGAGATGTGTATTTAAACGCAAATCTTGCCTTGCTGGTATGTTGGTATATCCAGTACTTGCTATGGTGGGAAAACTGGGTTGTGATGATGACCAGTAGTCTTGGTTTCTGTTGCTAGGTTCTTGGGCTTGCCTCTTGCCATCTGGTTATTGCTGATGTTAGTTGGTCTTGCTGTTTCTAACAGGAGCTTCTTCCTCCGGCAAACCCGTCTTCCTCTGATCTTAGGAATGAGAGCACTCCTGTGAGACGTGTACTCTGGGCTTGTTTTGAGTTTGGAGTGCTATGACACAGGCTTTGCTCTGGGCACAGATGGAGATCAGATGGGTCCTCTCCCAGGCCGTCCTACAGCTGCAGTGCCTGCAAGTTTCCAGTGGCTCAGTCCTTGGTCAATCTGTGGTTCAATAGTGGGGTCCCATCTGTGTGCTTAGGAGAGGGAGTACTCCTAGGAGTCCAACTCTCTGTGAGCAGGTTTGTGGTCTAGAGAACCATGGGACAGCTCCAGCTCTGGGAGCAGATAGTGAAAGGAAACGTCCCATCCCAGGTTGTTCTGATTTTCCAGTGCCCTGTGCACTCCTGGTGGGTCTCTCTTTGAGCAGTCATAGAGAGAAAGTGAGGTCTCCCTTGTGGACTTAGGAGTGAGAGCCCTCCTCACAGACCAACTCTTCAGGCAAGTTTTAGGTCTGGAGTGCTTTGGGACAGCCCCAACTATGGGTGCAGATGGAGACTGGAAGGCTGTATCATGTTGCGTTATGTACACATGTATTGGATCTTTTAGGAGGTAGTGACCTATGATGATGTGCATGAACTTCACTCAGGAAGAGTGGCATGGCTGATCCTTCTCAGAAGAGTCTCTACCAACATGTGATGCTAGAGACCTGTAGGAATCTTACTGCTATAGGTAATATAATGAAATTATTTTTTTTTACTTTGAAAAATGTAGGCACAGCTGGTTTTGAATATTTGTATTTGATTTTGTAATTTCACTTAAAAATGAGGGAAACTGAGGTGAATAAATCAGTCATGGTTCTAAAGTTCACTAAAGGTAGTAATTTAAATGTTTTGTAATTTCCAACAATGTAACATAATTTCTCTGGTACCATATTTTAGGCTACATTTGGAAAGAACAAACTACTGAAGAATATTTTAAAAGTTCTAGAAGATATGGAAGGTAATTGTCATGTGCAAGCTGATAAGAAATTGCATCCCAAGAAACTTTAATATGTCATGCAAGTTTTAAAGGAAAGCAACAGTATGAAATATGCACTGCATTAAGTTATGAATGATTACTAAATCTCAGAAAACACATACGCCAATGTAGGGTATCTAATTTGTGTTTGCAAGGCAGTTCTTAATTAGGAAGTCACAGAAAGAATAGCTTGACAGATATGTCACCATTTGAATCAAGCACAGCAGAAACAGAGCGTAGAACTTTCACTAGGTTCAACCTCACATCTCTTACCTATTGCAAAAAGGAAACATATTATATGTCTACAACCTCGTAATAACCAAATAATGCATAGTAAGTCTGTGGATAACCGTATACTTGTAATAACACTGTTAAATTTAGTGAATAGGCCAGTTTATGATATTCATGAATAGCTTTGTTGAGAAACCTTAATCCCTGTGCTACATCTGGATGAGGGAAAAAAATTGAAGCTTGTCAATGTAATGAGGAACTCTTTCACTTGTTTTTCTTCTTTTAATTTGGATGTTATATGTCAGGATGGATATAAGCCATGTGAACACAGGAGCAGTGAAAGAAACAGCATACCTCAATCTTCGTCAGAACAATTAGAAGATGCTCAGTACACCCCACTTTGAGTAGAATTTCTTAATGTAGTACGAGTTTATGAATAATTAGTTTTTGACCATTACTGGGGCATTTACAAATTCTAAGAGCTGAATCTCTTCATGAGAACTAGGGTTTTAGAAATTTTTCTGTTTGCATTGGTTCATGTTCCAAATATAGTATTACTTACATGAGAGCAAAATTTATGTTTGCAATCAGAGTGCATAAGCTCTATGATCATAATGTTGTCTTCAAAGATGTGAATAATCTATTATCGAAAAATTATGTGATAAATGTGAGTCCTGTAATCAATGCTCTTCCTACTTCACAAATTTCAAACATACAAGACAACCCATAATGAGAGGGAACACCTTTGAATGTTAAGAAACTAATATTATGTCAAGATCATGTTGCTCTTCAGAATTAAACCAAATTTGAAATGAATTCATAGAGGTAAAAAGACATGAATATAATCAATGGGAGAAAAATTTACATGTGCCAATTGTATTTGCAGGCACGAAAGAAGTTTTACCGGAAAGCAACCCTCTGATTTTTTTCAATATGGTAAACCCTTTGCATACCAGAGTCATACCAAAAGATATGAAATAACAGAAAATGGAGAGAAATCCTATGAATGTAACCAATGTGGTAAAGCTTTATCACAAAAATGTAGTCTCAAAATACATAAAAGAACACATACAGGAGAAAAACCCTATAAATGTAAGCAATGTGTTAAAGCCTTTGCACAAATTGGTGATCTCCAAAAACATAAAAGAACACATACAGGAGAGAAACCCTATAAATGTGATCAATGTGTTAAAGCCTTTGCACAAATTGGTGATCTCCAAATACATAAAAGAACACATACAGGAGAGAAACCCTATGAATGTAACCAATGTGGTAAAGCCTTTGCACAGAGCAATGCTCTCCAAACACATAAAAGAACACATACAGGAGAGAAACCCTATGAATGTAACCAATGTGGTAAAGGCTTTGCACAAAATAGTCATCTGCAAACCCATAAAAGAATGCACACAGGAGAGAAACCCTATGAATGTAATAAATGTTGCAAAGCCATTGCAGGAAGCAGTCATCCCCAAAGCCATATAAGAACACACACAGGAGAGAAACCCTATAAATGCAATCAATGTGGTAAAGCCTTTGCAGTCACATGGTCTCTTCAAGAACATAAACAAACACATACAGGAGAGAAACCTTTTGAATGTAACAAGTGTGGTAAATCCTTTGCAGGAAGGAGTAATCTCCGAGCACACGAAAGAACACACTTAAGAGGAAAAGCCCTGTGAATGTAACCAGTGTGGTTAAACTTTTTAAAAAATCAGTGGTCTTCGCATACATAACAGAGCATATACTCTTACACCTGTCTTGCTCTTTGCTCTCTTTTATTCTCTGCTCTCCTCACCCCTTTCCTCCACCTTTCATGGCTGGCCTTTTTTCCTCCTCTCTTGTACTCTTCTTCTTTCATTAAACCTCTCCACCTGGAAAAAAAAAACATATAGTTAAGGGAAACCTTTGACTGGACCCAGTGCGTGAAAGCTTTTTCACAAAGCAGAGATCTCCAAAATAATACAAGACGGAAACTGTGTAATGTATTCAATGTGGTTTTAAAACTTTTTCACAAAGAAGTGGACTCCAAATACATAAACAAACATGTTCAGTGGAGAAACCCAATGAATGTCATCAATGTACTGAAGTCCTTTTCCATCACATTCATCTTCAAATCCATGAAAGAACATGTAGTGAAGAGAAATGCTCTGACTGTAAGTAATGTGGTAAAACCTTTGCACAAAACAATCATCTCCTAGCAAATTAAATAATACACACGGCATATACCCTATGAATATAAGCAATATGGTAACCCTTTTGACAATTACAGTACTCTCCAAGCAAATAAAAGAAGACACAAAGTAACCCTATGTATACAAACAATGGGAAAAAGCCTTTGTATATTGCAATCATCTTCAAATACATAACAGAAGACAAACAGGTGAAAAACCCTATGAATGTAAGCTATATGGTAAAGCTTTCACATGTCAGTCAGACTCAAAGGCACAAAATAAACCATAGTGTAGAGAAATGTTCTCAGTGTATTTAATAAAATCCTATGAGTTCATTTAATATTGTGAAGCCTTCAGGGATTTCTATAGTCTCCATCATCATGAAATAATCCATACTGTGGAGAAACTATGTTAATGCATTTAAGATAGAGAAGACTTCTCAATCATCACACATCCTCATCATCCCAGAGTGGGGAAAATAACCTACGAATGCATTGAACATAGTGAATCATTTGCACATTTCTACAGTCTTTATCATCATGAAAGTAATCATACTGTAAAGATATGTGTATAAACAATGTGGTAAAGCCTTTGTGGAATGGGGTCCTCTCAAATCCAACACAACTTAGGTGAAGAAAATGACAGGAATTTATTGGAATAAAGCTGCTCCTGGATCATTGCCAGAAAATGAACTCAGGTCCTAAACTGTGACAAGTGAGACAGCCTACTACTCAGTGTGAGTCAGAGTGTGATAGAGCTGCCATCCCACCGTCAAAACCTCTGACCCAGAATTGTCTTTGAAAGAACAAAAATGGAAAAGAGCCTGAGAAAAAGGAGGTCGGTCCAAATATGGTACCAGCTCAGGGAGGTACCATGGTCTGAAACTATTATTCATGCAATGGTATGCTTACACACAGGGGCCTATCATGCCTGCCTTCTCAGAGGCCGAACTAAGCAGCTAAAAGAGTCAGAGAGAGACAATTACACCCAAGCAATGGGCAGAAACTGGTGATTCCTGCGGTTGAATAAGGAACCTGAAGAGTGATCGTATATGAATACCAGCAGTGACAAATGACCTGGACACCTGGGATGTCTCAGACACTGAGCAACCAGCCAGGCAGCATATACATGATGATATGAGACCTCCCAACACATACAGCAGAAGACATTTGTGTCTGGACTCGTTCAGAGAAGATACACCTAACCCTCAAGAGACTCAGGGCCACAGAAAGTGGGATGGTGAGATGGGGACATCCTCTTGGAGATGGGGGAGGAGGTGTAGGATATTTAACTCTCACAGGGTGACCTGGGAGGGGCATAAGTCAGGACTGTGAAAAAAGTTTAAACAATAAATAAAAAAACTAAGAGGAAACAGAAACATCTGTGCCAAGTTCACCTACATTTTTCCACCAAGCAGGTTTGAGTTGTAGGTGTTCATGTAGTTTTCAGTGTCAACTGTTTTAGGATGTGGGTGGTATAGTTTAATCAATGATATTTATTTGTTCTATGGTGGTAAGAAAATAATGTTATATTTTGAGGAACACAACATAATTGGCAGAGGGCATTTTTAGTGACAGTCATGTTTTTAAAAAAATAAAATATGAGTAAGGGAAGGTGGTGCACCAATTGGATCTTTGACCAAGAGCTACACAGGGATGCTGGAATTGCTAGTCCAGGTATGACAAATTAACAGTCTGGAAATAGGCTTATACAGTAAATAGAAGGGAATTTATCTGATTTTAAATCCATAGTAAAGGAGTTGTATTCAACTTACATAAATTGAAAGGGTATATAAATATAGATGTATAGATATATAACCATACTGCTGGAGATATTAAGTTCCATAGAATATAGAATTTAAGTATGCATAGATAAAGAAATAGACTGTTTTGATCTCAAAATGTGCATGAAGAGCAGGGTATAGGAAGAATAACCTTATGCCAGAAAAATGCTATGAACATAGACCTTTTTCTCATGTACGAACAAGGCAGGATAACAGGGGAGGAGCACTGTCTCAAAGGATAACAGTTACTTAGATGGTTTTGGTTGTTTTGAATTCTTTATGAAAATGTGTGGTTATTAGCTTGGTGGTTATGTGAGAAATCCTCGAGAAAGAGGTCAGGGATGAAGAGAAAGGAAACTGCTAATTGAATCAATCTACACAATTGATAATTTTGGGTTACTGGAACAAGGAGATCAGTTGTAACAGAGGAAGAACCCTTTTAAGATCTTGGATACAGAAAAGAAAAGTTTGAGAAAAAAAACTGAACAGAAAACTTGATTCCCTGATTCTTCCTCATGGGAACAACCCTGTAACTGGTCTAGACATAAACATGTCACTTCAGCTAAAACTAGACATGTTGTTGGTTATGTAACAGTTAAGATTCATAGTGAAATTTTTCACATGGCATGAATGAAGATTTACTACTATTGGTTATTGATGAAAACAACTCATGAATGGATAGTTGGTCTTTCAATTTCTCAAACAAGGAGGAACATTTCATCTTAGCTGATCTGTGCACTTTGTATAGTGCATACAAAGATCTTAATAGTACTAAAATCTTGGTTGTAAGATTCATATATTGCAGCATGTTCTGCTTTACAAGAATCATTTGCAGGGAGGCTGAGATGACCTGCTATTCCAGCTACCTGCCTTGTGATGCTGTTTCCAGAGACTTGCTTTGAGAACAGTTTCAAAAATTACTGCTAACTCACAGTGGACTCAGTTCATCAGCCTTTCAGACAGATTGCAGAATGTCATTCAAACCCTGAGTCTTCCAAGCATGCAGAGGCTGGAAAACAAATGGTAAAGCTAGCTTTCTTAATTCTAACCAATATTTTATTATAATTTTGCTACCCCTTCCATCCCCTTTAAAAAGTTCGTTCCTCAATGCAGCAGGAAGATTTTTGTGGAGAATAGTCATTGTGATCTGCTCTGGCCAGCAGGGGTTCAGAGTAGACCTGGGAAGGGATGAAAGAATGGGGGACAGGAGGCACAATGAAGGAAAGCAAGTCTGTGTTCTGTTCAAGCTCTCAAACTTTATTTTAGAAAACAGCGACTTATAAAGTCAAGGAGGGAGGAAGGCTACTCAGGACAATCCATCATTGCCACCACCCTCCGTATAACCCTTAAACCATAAATTTCAGGTATACTCTGATAAGAACAGAGAGCTGGAGGCAGAGGCTGTAACAGTGATAAGAACAGACAACTGGCTAGGTGTCCCAAAGCTGTAACTGGCTTAATTTTTCTGGACATAGGGGCCATATAATGAGCAGAGAATTCCTGAGAAGTATTCCTGAGACTGAGCATGCTTGGCTCCCAGCACTGGTCCCATATTTTGGGTGTCTCTTTATGATGGTTTTATAAGTAATTTGTAGGATGCTATTTTAAGGGGTAATTTTGAAATGGTCTTACTTTAAAACAAGGAGGAAATAAACAGGAAGGGTAACTAAATATATTGAACAAAGCATTGTATAGTCATAAACATATATGAATAGGAATCTATGCATTTGTTGCAAATTTGAATTATAAATTCTTGCATTGGTACAGAATTTATGTGTTAATACAACTTTAATATTTTCATTGGTATTAATATATATCTTGTTTTAAAATTTGAAATTAATATTATTACTCTTACTTAAGCATTGTACCTATACCACTCATTTAACAATACAAGCCTCAGATCCAGTCCTTCTGTACATGCTATTATATACTGTTTAAAATCATTAACTTATGCTATTTAAGGGACAAATAGTAAACTGATGATTATATTATATTCTGATTTAGTTATGATGAATTGTTTTCAATATTATTCAAATAGAAATAGCTAAGTGTAGAAAACATTTAACAATTCAGGCATACTTAATCTATAGATTGTCTTGAAAAACATCAGCAATCCACAGAATCTGGCATTAGTTATCATTTCAGCATTATAAGAATTTTGACTATTAGGCATGTCAGCTCCTGAAAATACCCCCATCACAGTTTACAGAGGATATTGAGTATAATAATCTCTATATGGAGTTGCTCCATGTTTGTCATGATAGCCATTGGGTGAGAATTGCTCTAATTCATCTGCAGACAAAAATACTGTCCAGGAAAGAACACAAGGTGCAGCAGATTCATAAGCTTGGTTCAGCCAAGACAGAAATTTCTAGTCTTTCATAAGAATTCCTTTGTTGGGGCTGGAGAGATGGCTCAGCGGTTAAGAGCACCCGACTACTCTTCCAGAGGTCCTGAGTTCAATTCCCAGCAACCACATGGTGGCTCACAACCATCTGTAAAGAGATCTGATGCCCTCTTCTGGTGTGTCTGAAGACAGCTACAGTGTACTTATATATAATAAATGAATAAATCTTTAAAAAAAAAAAGAATTCCTTTGTTACTTTAAGTCTGTCAGAAGATTCTGGGCCAGAAGGCTGAAGGCAGATGCTCCAACATTTTGAGGAATATGGGGACATGCCGGTAATCAGCCATCTCTGAAGTTTAAGTTTTGTAAGCTATGTTTTTTTTTTGCTTCACATAAATACATTGCTACTCAGATGTCTGTTGTGGTTGAAGACTTGTTAAAGTCTCAAATAAAACCTAAAGTTCTTTACCATTGAGAAAAATGATGCATATATGAAAGGATGGTTTTCAGATGGTAATGCAAATTAAAATAAAAACATGATTCAGGTATAGAATTGTAAACTCTGTAAACTAGGATAGGTGCTAACATAATGTATGTATATTGCGAAAATTGAAGAACAGGAAGTTGTTAGTGTATATCATACCCTATACATATAATGGTTATAACAATACTCAATGCATATCTCAGATGAAACACCTTTATAATGGGCAAAATGAGTGAAATATGGATTGGTTCTAATGCTACTTGTGTTAAATCTGTTCCAAAATTGCACAAGAATCCTGCATTTGAGATGATGAAAATTGCTATATTCAGATGGTTCTAATTAGTAAACTTATGCAGTTGTCACCAGACAGAAGAGGATATTAACCAACTACCATTACACCCAGCATTTGCTTATCAGTCATTTTTCAATAAGTAAAAAAATAACGACATTGACGAAAACCCTACCAATGTAATTAATGTGTAAAAGCCTTTTTATAACACAATTATGAACAAATACATAATAAATACTGGACAGGATTCCTACAAATAAGCAATTGGTAAACCATTTACCTGTAGCCTTATTCTCAAATATCATCAGAAAAAGTCATACTGAAAATAAATCCATATTTATAGTGGCTATGGTAATATTTTGCACATTAAGTATTATTATTACAAGACTAAAATGTTCAGTATATAATTAATCTCATATTCTTTGTATATCTCATTAGTCTAAAAGGATGTAATGAACTACACTGCAGGGAATCTATGACTATAAAGGGTTTGGTATGATCTATAGAAAACACACATTCAGCTACACAAGAGTAGTTTTCAGGAGAAACAATGAGTTGGTAATCTTTCGAAGCTGTATGATGTGATGATCCTATTTTCTTAAAAATTGTAATCTTACTTCTCTTCAATTACATAACATTTCTCAACCAGGTATAAAACATCTTGGACGTGTATTATTGCATTATCTGTTGATATGATAAAACACAATGTCTAAAGCAACTTATAGAACAATAAAATTTAGCCTTGCCTTTAGAGGGTTGTAGGGTCACATGTGATGTGACCACAGAAGTGTCACAAATTCCCTTCAGATATTGTGATTTGTTATGTATCCTCACTTGGATGTCAGTTGTTAGTCAAGGGAACGTTTTGCATCTTGATTTTTACATGGCAGCCTACTGAATACAAGTTATAGCATAGAAGATACACTTCAATGTAGATGCACGTCAATGTGTCCTCTTTGGTCAACACATTTTAACAATGTTAAAGTTAAAATGTTTAAAAAAAGAATGTAAGAATCATGAAATACGGGCTGGGGGATTTAGCGCATTGGTAGAGCGCTTACCTAGGAAGCACAAGGCCCCGGGTTCGGACCCCAGCTCAAAAAAAAAAAAAAAAAAAAAAAAAAAGAATCATGAAATACTTCATATGTATACAAAACAGCATTTTCATGTAGCCCTAAGATGGTAAAAAATAGGATAATCAGCAACTAAGTGTGTTTCTCGCAGCATACCTTCATTGTTATAGATATGTACATATTTTTGATGTTCAGTTTTTCTTCAGGTTGCAAATAGGTACCATTTGGTACTTCATCTTCAAGTATATCATCACAAGAGATTATCTAGAGTAGTTAGATAATGTAAAAGAAATGAGATGTATTTTTAATAAGACATTTAGTGTTTGTGTGTGTGTGTGTGTGTATGTGTGTATCATAAAGTCATTGTTTTTCATAGATGAGTAGTATTCCATTGTGTAGATGTACCACATATTCTATATCCATTCCTCTGTTGAAGGGCATCTGAGTTCTTTCCAGCTTCTGGCTATTATAAATAAGGCTGCTATGAACAAGTGGAGCATGTGTCTTTGTTATATGTTGTAGGATATTTCGGGTATATGTGCAAGAGAGGTAGGTATAGCTGGGTCCTCAGGTAGTGCAATGTCAAATTTTCTAAGGAATCTCCAGACTGTTTTCCTGAATGGTTGTACCAGTCCTCAATCCCAGCAACAATGTACCAGTGTTCCTCTTTCTCCATGTCCTCGCCAGCATCTGCTGTCACCGGAACTTTTGATCTTAGCCCTTCTGACTGGTGTGAGGTGGAATCTCAGGGTTGTTTTGATTTGCATTTCCTTTATGACTAAAGATCTTGAACATTTCTTTAGGTGCTCCTCAGTTATTCGACATTCCTCAGCTGTGAATTTTTGTTTTGGTCTAGACCGCATTTTTTAATAAAGTTATTTGTCTCCCTGCAGTCTAACTTCACGAGTTCTTTGTATATTTTGGATATAAGCCCTCTATCTGTTGTAGGACTGGTAAAGATCTTTTCTCAGTCTGTTGGTTGCTGTTTTGTCCTAACAACAATGTCTTTTGTCTTTCAGAAGCTTTGTAGTTCTATGAGATTCCATTTATCGATTCTTGATCTTAGAGCATAAGCCTGGTGTTTTGTTCAGGAAATTTTCTCCAGTGCCCATGTGTTCGAGATGCTTCCCCACTTTTTCTTCTATTAGTTTGAGTGTATCTGGTTTGATGTGGAGGTCCTTGATCCACTTGGACTTAAGATTTGTACAGGGTGATAAGCATGAATTAATCTGCACTCTTCTACATGCTGACCTCCAGTTGTACCAGCACCATTTGCTGAAAATGCTATCTTTTTTCCATTGGATGGATTTGGCTCCTTTGTCAGAAATCAAGTGACCATAGGTGGGTGGGTTCATTTCTGGGTCTTCAATTCTATTCCAGTTGTGTATCTGCCTGTCTCTGTCCCAATACAATAGTTTTTTTTTATCACTATTGCTCTGTAGTACTGCTTGAGATCAGGGAGAATGATTCCCCCTGAAGTCCTTTTATTATTGAGGATAGTTTTAGCTATCCTGGGTTTTTTTTTTTTTTGTTATTCCAGATGAATTTGCAAATGGCTCTGTCTAACTCTATGAAGAATTGATTTGGAATTTTGATGAGGGTTGCATTGAATCTGTAGATTGCTTTTGGTAAAATGGCCATTTTTACTATATTATTCCTGCCAATCCATGAGTTTGGGAGGCCTTTCCATCTTCTGAGATCTACTTCAATTTCTTTCTTCAGAGGCTTGAAGTTCCTATCATACAGATCCTTCACTTGCTTCTTTAAAATCACACTGAATTATTTTATTTTATTTGGGCCTATTATGAAGAGTGTCATTTCCCTAATTTCTTTCGCACCTTGTTTCTCTTTTGTGTAGAAAAAGGCTACTGATTTATTTGAGTTCATTTTATACCCAGCCACTTTGCTGAACGTGTTTATCAGGTTTAGTAGTTCTCTGTTTGAACTATAGGGATCACTTAAATATACTATCATATCATCTGCAAATAGTGATATTTTGACTTCTTCCTTCCCAATCTGTATCCCTTTCATCTCCTTTTCTTGTCTGATTGCTTTGTCTAGGACTTTGAGAACTATATTGAATAAGTAGGGAGAGAGTGGGAAGACTTGTCTTTTCCCTAATTTTAGTGGGATTGCTTCAAGTTTCTCTCCATTTAGTTTAATGTTAGCTACTGGTTTGCTGTATATGGCTTTACTATGCTTAGGTATAGGCATTGAATTCCTGTTCTTTCCAGGACTTTTATCATGAAGTAGTGTTGAATTCTGTCAAATGCTTTCTCAGCATCCAATGAAATGATAAGGTGGTTTTTATCTTTGTTTGTTTATATAGTGGATTACGTTGATGGTTTTCTGTATATTAAACCATCCCTCCATACCTGGGATGAAGCCTACTTGATCATGATGGATGTTTGTTTTGATTTGTTCTTGTACTCAGTTTGCAAGAATTTATTGAGCATTTTTGTGTTGATATTCATAAGGGAAATTGATCTGTAGTTCTCTTTGTTCAGTTTTTCTGTGGTTTAGGTATAAGAGCAATTGTGACTTAATAGAAGGAATTCTGTAACGCTCCATCTGTTTCAATTTTATGGAGTATTTTGGATAGTATTGGTATGAGGTCTTCTATGAAGGTCGAATAGCATTTGGCACTGAACCCATCTGGACCTGGGCTCGTTTTGGTTGGGAGACTTTTAATGATTTTTCTATTTCTTCAGGAGTTATGGGGTTATTTATATGGTTTAACCTAATTTAAATTTGGGACCTGGTATCTGTCTAAGAAATTGTCCGTTTCCTCCAGATTTTCAAGATTTGTTGAATATAGGCTTTTGTAGTAGGATGTGATGATTTTTTTAATTTCTTCTGATTCTGTTGTTATGTCTCCCTTTTTTCATTTCTGACTTTGTTCATTTGGACACAATTTCTGTGTCCTCTGGTTAGTCAGGCTAAGGGTTTATCTTTCTGATCTTCTCAAAGAATCAGGTTTTAGTTCTGTTAATTCTAATATAGTCCTTTTTGTTTCTACTTGGTTGATTTCAGCTCTGAGTTTGATTATTTCCTGCCTTCTCCTCCTCCTGGGTGTATTTGCTTCTTTTTCTTCTAGAGCTTTTAGGTGTGCTGTCAAGCTGCTGATAAATGCTCTCTCCTGTTTCTCTCTGCAGGCGCTCAGAGCTATGAGTTTTCTTCTTAGCATAGCTTTCATTGTGTCCCATAAGTTTGGGAATGTTGTTCCTTCATTTTCATTAAATTCTAAGAAGTCTTTAATTTCTTTCTTTATTTTTTTCCTTGACCAGGTTATCATTGAGTAGAGAGCATTGTTCAACTTCCATGTATATGTGGGTGTTCTTTCCTTATTGTTATTGAAGACCAGCTTTAGCCCATGGTGATTTGATAGGACGCAAGGTATCTTTTCTATCATTCTGTATCTCTTCAGTTCTGTTTTATGCCAGTTTATATGGTCAATTTTGGAGAAAGTGTCGTGACTTGGTGACAAGAAGGTATATCCTTCTGTTTAGATAGAATGTTCTATAAATATCTGTTAAGTCCATTTGGTTCATGACTTCTCTTAGTCTGTCTATGTCTCTGTTTAATTTCTGTTTCCATGATCTGTGCATTGATGAGAATGAGGTGTTGAAATCTCCAACTATTATTGTGTGAGGTGTAATGTGTACTTTGAGCTTTAGTAAGGTTTCTTTTATGTATGTAGGTGCCCTTGTATTTGGAGCATATATATTTAAAATTGAGAGTTCATCTTGGTGGATTTTTCCTTCAATGAATATGAAGTGTCCTTCTTTATCTTTTTTGATGACTTTTGGTTAAAAACCGATTTTATTCTGTGTTAGAATGGCGACTCCAGGTTGCTTCTTCAGACCATTTGCTTGACAATTTGTTTTCTAGCCTCTGAGGTGTGTTTCCTATAAGCAGCAAAATGCTGGGTCCTCATTACGTATCCAGTTTGTTAATCTATGTCTTTTTATTGGTGAATTGAGTCCATTGATATTGACAGATATTAAGGAATAGTGACTGTTGCTTCCTTTTATCATCGTACATATAGTTGAGATTATGTTTCTGTGCTTGTCTTCTCTTTGTTTTGTTGCAAAACAATTAGTTTCTTGCTTTTTCTAGGTGTAGCTTGCCTCCTTGTGTTGGGCTTTAGCATGTATTATCCTTTGTATGGTTGGATTTGTAGAAAGATATTGTATAAATTTGGTTTTGTCATGGAATATTTTGGTTTCTCCATCTATGTTATGAGAGTTTTGCTGGTACAGTAAACTGGGCTGGCATTTGTGTTCTCTTAGGCTCTGTATGACATCTGTCCAGGATATTCTAGCTTTCAAAGTCTGTGGTCTGCCTTTATATGTTACTTGACCTGTTCCCCTTACTGCTTTAATATTCTTTCCTTGATTTGTACATTTGCTGTTTTGATTTTTATGTGAGGGGAGGAGTTTATTTTCTGGTCCAATGTATTTGGAGTTCTGTAGGCTTCTTGTATGTCCATGGGCATATCTTTCTTTAGGTTAGGGAAGTTTTCTTCTATGATTTTGTTGAAGATATTTAGTGGTCCTTTGAGTTGGTAGATTTCACTCTCTTCTATACCTATTACCGTTAGGTTTGATCTTCTCATTGCATTCTGGATTTCCTGTATTTTTTGGGATAGTAGCTTTTTCTGTTTTATATTATCTTTGACAGTTCTGTCGATGATTTCTGGAATCTTCTGCTCTGAGATTCTTTTTTCTATTCTTCTGTTGGTGATTCTTGTATCTACGGCTCCTTGTCTCTTCCTTTGGTTTTCTATATCCAGGGTTGTCTCCCTTTTTGCTTTCTTTATTGTTTCTATTTCCATTTTCAATTCCTTCACCTGTTTGATTGTGTTTTCCTATAATTCTTTCAGGGATTTTTGTGTTTCCTCTTTAAGAGTTTCTATTTGTTTACTTGTGTTTTTCTGGATTTCTTTAAGGGAGTTATTTATGTCTTTCTTAGTGTCCTCCATCATCATGATCAAATGTGATTTTAAATCTAGGTCTTGCTTTTCTGGTGTGTTTGATATTCATTGTTTGCTTTGGTGGGAGAACTGGGTTCTAATGATTCCATGAAGTCTTGGTTTCTGTTGCTTAGATTCCAGTACTTGCCTCTTGCCATGAGGTTGTCTCTTGTGTTACCTTGTTCTGCTATTTCTGACAGTGGCTTGACCATCCTATATGCCTGTGTGACAGGTGTGCTGTATACCTGTTTTCCTGTTTTCTTTCAGCCAGTTCTGGGAACAGAGTGTTCTGCATTCAGGAATGGAGTCGTTCCTGTCCATTGACTTTCAGCTGTTCCTGAGGGTGTTTGTCCTGAGTTCACCAGGCAGGTCACTTGGAGCAGAAAAGTTGGTCTTACCTCTGGTCTTGGGCTTGAAGTCGCTTCTTGGGGCTCGGTTTCAGCTCTTGATGAGGACAGCAGCCAGAAGGGCCAGCCTCTCCTTCTCCTGGGTCCCTATGCTAGTCGTTTTCCTCTGGAGTCAGAAATGTGGGCAGACAGTAGTCTCCTGTGTTTTCCCAAGTGTGTTTGCACCTCTGAAATTCTAGCTCTCCCTCCCATGGGTTTTGGGTGCAGGGAGCTGTTTGACCGGTTTCATTCAGATCTGGGCGCAGTCTGTACCGTAGGACTCCTGCAGCTTGTCTGCCCCTCTCTTCCTGTGCCCAGAGGCCCTATACAGTTTCCTCTTGGACCAAGGATGTGGGCAAAAGCGGGCAGAAGTGGCCATCGCTCCTGCACTACAGTCTCAGGATTTCCCCCAGGTCTAGGCGATGAGCTCTCTCTCCCTCAAGGGGTTTGGGAACAGGGACCTGTGGGCCGGGATCAGCGAGGTTCCATGATATGGGTTCTTAAAGCATGAAAGATATGTGGAGACTGGGGCACAAAATTATAAAACCTCTTTATACAGTGTTCAAATTTATGTTGCGAGCATTACATACTGTAGACCTTTCCTATTGCAAATAAAATTAGCTAAACATTATAGTAGTAAAACATTGTCATCTGTACTTATTGTAAGATAAAAAGTATTTTTTCATTATTGCCATGTCCATGAGAATAGGCAGGGAAGTTAGGAAAAGAGACAGGACAAGCAGCCAACAGGCTGAGGGACCATCTCTGTTCCAGTTGTTGGGGAACATATATGAATAACAAGCTCCAAGCTGCGCATAGGCTATACATGTTTTCAGGTGGTGGCACAGGACCAGGCTTTGATTGTTCTTTAGTTTTTTGATAATTCTCTGGTAACTCTTAAGGATAGAGGTCAATTAACTCTGTTGTTCTACTTGTGAAGTTCTTATTACTTCTAGATTCCTCAATTCCTCCTGGAAATAGTCCACAAATTCCTGGAACTCCCTCCAGTGTTTGCCATTTTAGACAGTTGCTGCCCGAATCCTCTAAGAGGATAGATAAGGTAGGCCCCTGTCTGTAAGGATGCAGCGCATCATTAATATTGTCAGGGATTTGTGCTTGTCCATGGGATGAGTCTGAACTTAGGCCACTCCCTCAGAACCCACTCCTTCTTAGTCCCTACGCCTCCCTTAGGCAGATCGGTTAGTATGATCGTTCCTTCATTGGGAATCCAGGCAGCTTACAGAAGGTGGTCACATCAGGCTCCATATCACACACTCCTTGGAGTGAATCTCAGGTACATTCACACTCATATATTCCATGGACCATCCCCCATTCCAGGTCTCTGGCACATCCTAGACAATCTCTCCCCCATCCTCTTATTCCTTCTGGAGATGCCCCCTACATCCACATCTGTCATCATCTAGTGTGTTGGAGTCCCTTGGTAGGGTCACAGCAATCAGGACACTGGGGTGGCAGAGACACTGGGCAACACTGCATACAATTTGGATTTTTTCAGTACCATTTATAGGCAAGCAGAATAAAAATTTCTCACAGCTTCCAACTCACAACAGCTTCTATATAACTGTAGTTTATCGGGGTACAAGTTGACCTGAATCAACTTGCAGATTGAGATATCTGTTTGGGGTCATACTGTACTAAGTGTTGCTAGGGGTCAGCTTACACTTTTATGCTTGCATGTGGTCTCTGGTTGTGGAGGGCCGCCCTCACATTCTCCATTGTATGATGGCGCCGATATCCGGCAGGATGCACCTAGTAAAAGGGCAATACGCAAGCGCCTGGTAAATTCCTCACTCAGGGGGACACGTATGCTGTGGTACGTCATCTGGCATGTTTGGCAGCGACCAGCCAGAGAGTGACATGTCCTAGGCGAGGATAGTTTCCTATATAAGGGATGTTTTTTTCCTCACTCGGGGTCTCCATATTGTAAGCTTATGCTCTCACTCTCAAGATGCATTAAAAGCTTTTCTGCAGAAGGATCCTTTGTGTCCCGCGCGTGTTCTTGCTGGAGAGACGTAGTGTGGGGCAATTGGTGCCGAAAACCCGGGAAAAAGACCTCGCCATCGTCAGCACCTCCGGAGACCCCTTGGTGACACGGAGGATTCAGAACTGCAGGTAAAATACGTTCGGAGAGGCATGCCTTTCTTGGATTTTGGTCTGGGGTTGTCGCCGCCTTGGGAAGGATTTGTTGAAGCTATGGTATTTGTTCTTGGAGCCACCCTACTCTTTCTTATTATTATGTTCTGTTTTCACCGTTTCCACTGCTAAAAGGAAGATTTTGGTGTGGTTGGTCTGATACGAATACGTGACAGCTGCTGGAGGCGCGTCTCAGTCTCTCGTAAATAAGTGAGCTTCGCGCAGCTCCCCTTTACTGTTGGGGAGCAGGGACGCGATAGCACCATCCTGGAAATGCGCGTAAGACTCCCGTACATAAGAGAGCAGCGTGTCTATTTCTACTCACGCCTTGTCAGACGGACGTAGATAAGCCGACGGGTGTTCTTGGTCCCTCATGGGATCCTCACAGTCTGTGATCACGGCTTTGGAAACGGTGCTAAAGCAGAGGGACATTAAAATCGGAGGAAGAACACTTAAAAACTTTGTGAAGGAGGTGGACAGGGTGGCTCCCTGGTTTGCCTGTTCAGGCTCATTTACAATCGCCTCATGTGTCAAACTTGGAAGGGACTTAGACAGAAAATTGGCGGAGAAAGATCTGCGGCTAGGAACTAAAGCCATATGGAAACTAGTCAAAAATTGCTTAGCAGATGAAGTGTGTAAGGCAGCAGTTGTAGGAGGACAGAGGTAGTCCAAGACAGTATGTCAGAAACTGAACGTAGTGAGAGGTTGGGCGCGCGCAAGAGAAAGGACATCCTGAGAAAGAAAAAGAGCCCTCCCAGTAAGTCTGCGGACAAGGGAGTGTTAAAGCTTTCAGATTCCGGCACTTCCCTCTCTACACAGCAACCGGGAGGGGGAGCCAGCATATACCATATAACTTCTAGTTCAGCTAGAAGCGCTGAATTTCGACAGTTCTGATAGCTCTGAGAATGGAATCTTAGATTCAGAGGAGGAGGCCGAGTTAGATGAGGAAGCAGCTAGATATGAGGAAGAGAGATATCACCGCGAGGAACGAAAGGGAGGTAATAGAAAGCTTCTGCCATGGCAGTCGCCAACGGCGCCCCCTCCGTATGAGGCGCGCTCTTGCGCATTCTCTTTAGTCCCCGAAAGAGTGAGAAGGAAGCTGCGCATGACGTTCCCTGTCTTTGAGACACAGGAGGGTGAGCGGGTTCATGCTCCAGTCGAATATAACCAAATAAAAGAGCTGGCGGAGTCTGTCAGAAAGTACGGAGTTACAGCCAATTTCACCCTAACCATTCTTGAAAGTCTGGCCCTAAATTATTTGACACCCGCCGATTGGCAGATGATTGCAAAGGCGGCCCTCGTTAAGATGGGCCAATATATGGAATGGAAGGCGCTTTGGTATGAGGCGGTTCAAACACAGGCCAGAGCTAATGCCACGGCTTTAACGCCTGAGCAGCAGGAATGGACGTTTG
Organism: Rattus rattus; assembly: GCF_011064425.1. Classification (NCBI taxonomy): domain Eukaryota; kingdom Metazoa; phylum Chordata; class Mammalia; order Rodentia; family Muridae; genus Rattus; species Rattus rattus. The sequence goes on along the minus strand of NC_046158.1, from coordinate 142,847,808 downwards.
AACTCTTGACAGGACAGGGCCGCTTCGCAGCGGACCAAGCTAATTACCATTGGGGCGCTTATGTTCAAGTCTCCAGCTCGGCCATTAAGGCCTGGAAGGCACTCACTAGGAAAGGAGGGGCCGATAATCAACTTACCAGAATCATCCAGGGGCCCCAAGAACCGTTCTCAGACTTCGTAGCCAGAATGACAGAGACTGCAGGACGAATATTTGGTGATGCTGAGCAAGCGGCACCGCTTATAGAACAGCTCGTTTTTGAGCAAGCCACCCAGGGGTGCCGAGCAGCCATAGCCCCCAGAAAAAATAAAGGGTTACAGGATTGGCTCAGAGTCTGCAGAGAACTCGGCAGGCCCCTTACTAACGCAGGCCTGGCGTCCGCCATTCTCCAGTCCCGGCGACGCCCCTTTAAAAGGACAGATACAAGATCATGTTTTCAATGTGGAAAAGTGGGCCATTTAAAAAGAGACTGTAGGATAACCAAGGGAGACAGGAGGCCTGCAACTATCTGTGTCCAATGTGGCAAGGGCTACCATAGGCCTGATCAGTGCCGCTCAGTGAGGGATATTAAGGGCAAACTGCTCCCTCCTTTAGAAGCTCAGCCTAATGAGATGTCAAAAAACGGATCGTTGGGCCCCCGGTCCCAGGGCCCTCAAAGATATGGGAACTGCTTTCAGAAAGCCATGACCTTGACAGAGGAGGCTCCCCAAGAGGTGACACAAAATTGGACCTGTGTGCCGCCTACGACTTCTTTCTAATGTCCCAGATGGGCATTCAGCCAATTCCTGCTCAGACGGTGGGGCCTCTACCCCCGGGAACCATAGGCCTTGTCCTTGGGAGAGGATCTCTCGTCCTACAAGCACTGATAGTCCATCCAGGCCTTGTTGAAGCTCAGCACTCTCTTGATATTCAGATTCTTTGTTCAAGTCCCGGTGGGGTTTTTTCCATAAGTGAAGGAGATAGAATAGCACAGTTATTACTCCTTCCATGCTCCCAAACCACAATACAGGATACCAAGAGGCCCATGGGGTCCACTGGTAATGATTTGGCATATTTGGTGGTTCATCTTAACAACCGCCCAAAATTGAGCTTAGAAATTAATGGAAAGAAATTTGAAGGCATACTGGATACTGGGGCTGATAAAAGTATAATTTCCTCAAAATGGTGGCCTCAATCATGGCCTACCATAAGATCTTCTCACTCGCTACAAGGCTTAGGCTACCAGTCGTGACCTAAAATCAGCTCTGCCACTCTAACTTGGACGACTGTCGATGGCCGACAGGGACAATTTGTTCCCTATGTACTTCCCCTACCTGTTAATCTTTGGGGGAGAGATGTTATGCAGACCATGGGACTAACCTTATCTAATGAATACCCCCCCACAAGTGGCCCACATGATGTCAAGGATGGGCTATAAGGAAGGGAAAGGCCTAGGGCGATTAGAACAGGGCTGTCTCACGCCCATTGAACCAATCGCAAACCCCCATAAACAAGGCCTGGGTTTTTCCTAGGTGCCATTGAGGGTTCTATGCCCATACCCTGGCTCACGGAGGAGGCAATATGGGTTCCTCAATGGCATCTATCCTCTGAAAAATTAGAAGCTGCCACTAAATTGGTTAATGAACAGTTGCAGCTTGGTCATTTAGAACCATCCATTTCACCATGGAATACTCCTATTTTTGTGATAAAGAAAAAATCAGGAAAATGGAGACTTCTCCATGATTTGAGAGCCATTAATGCACCGATGCGTTTATTTGGCTCAAACCAACGAGGCCTACCCTTACTCTCCGCCTTACCTAAGCAATGGAAGATAATAATTATAGACATTAAGGATTGTTTCTTTTCCATCCCCTTGTGTCCACAAGACAGACAGAGGTTTGCATTTACTATACCAGCTACTAATCATCTTGAACCTGATAAGAGATTTCAGTGGAAGGTCCTGCCTCAAGGCATGGCCAATAGCCCCACTATTTGTCAACTATATGTGCAACGAGCCCTTGAACCTATAAGGAATCAATTTCCATCTTTGCTTCTGGCTCATTACATGGATGATATTTTAATGTGTGATAAAGATTTAACAACCTTACAGACCTCATATCCCATCTTAATCAAAACATTGGGACAATGGGGACTACAAGTTGATGCAGAAAAGGTTCAAATTGCAGAAATTGGCTCATTTCTGGGATCGGTCATTTATCCTGAAAAAATAGTTCCCCAGAAATTAGAGATTTGCAGAGATCATTTGCATACCTTAAATGATTTCCAAAAGTTATTGGGAGATATAAATTGGCTGAGACCATTTTTAAAGATTTCCTCTGCTGAGTTGAAACCTTTATTTGATATTTTGGAAGGGGACTCTCATATCTCCTCTCCAAGAGCATTGACGCCAGCCGCAAACCAGGCCTTACAAGTTGTAGAAAAAGCCTTACAGGATGCTCAATTGCAGCGCATTGATGAAACCAAGCCTTTTGATTTGTGCGTTTTCAAAACTATGCAATTACCAACAGCTGTCTTGTGGCAGAATGGGCCTTTATTATGGATCCATCCCAGTGCATCTCCTGCTAAGATTATTGACTGGTATCCCGATGCGGTTGCTCAGCTTGCACTCCGCGGGTTGAAGGCAGCTATTACTCATTTTGGGAAAGAACCCAAAACTTTGATAGTACCATATACAGCCATTCAGGTTCAAACATTAGCTGCTACCTCAAATGCTTGGGCAGTGTTAGTTACTTCCTTTGCTGGACAGATAGATAATCATTATCCTAAACACCCCCTATTATGTTTTGCTAGATTACAACCTGTTGTTTTCCCTCGCGTCACATCCCACAGACCGTTAAAAGAAGGGATAACAGTGTATACGGATGGGTCAAAAACAGGGGTGGGAGCATATGTGGTAAATTCCCAACTACAGTAGGGAATAATGTCAACCTTCCCCCTCCCGATGCCGGTGATGTATAATGCCCAAGTGTTTACACATTTCTTTACTACCAACAAAGAATTGGGACTAGCCTATTTACCATTAGATTCCCATATAGAGCAAGTAAAAGAAAATAGGACTATTCCCCTTAAGGGCAGCCTTTGTTTTGGCATATTCAACAAAACATCTTCTGATCTTCCTTGCATTATGTTGAGTAATCAATCTTCTGCTTGGTTAAGGGAGGCCACATGGGGAACTGGTGAGGAAGACATTGTGGCTAACGCCACAGTTCTCTATGGTTGGTGGCCTTACATTAACTCCTCCACCTGCCCTCTCCGTCAACCAAAGTTGGCACCCTTTTGTAGAGGGACCCAGGATGAAGAACTTACTTTGCCTTGGACTGGTTGCCAGTCCCGGGACTCTGCCTGGGCAGTCCAGAATTTTTTCTCCTTCTCCCCTGATTTGGGAGGCGGAGTGAACTTCACCACCATTGATCCTAGACGGTCCAATAATAATCCCTTTGATCAATGGATGCTTTGTGGCGTTAATGGTAGCTGCACTGATCTTACGCCCATGGCGATGCTACTTGGAGGAAAGGGCAAAAAGGGACGGTTATCATTTTCCTGGACGGGGAATATCCACCCTTCAGCCTCTGTCTGGACAGCTACTCACATAAAATATAAACCTTACTGGAGCACGGGGTTTAACCCTGCTCCGGTTTGTGTCTGGCCGCCATTTGTGTGGATTATAAGTAATGCCACTAAAGTTTCTAAATTGAATTGTACAGATGGTTCATGTTTTTATGCCCTGTGCTGGGATGCTAGCCAATATTCCATAGCGGTAGTTACCCGCATGCCTCGCTTTATCCCGGTCCCTGTTGAGACTCCGGGGACCCTGACCTTATTTAGAGGAAAGAGAGATTTTGGCATCTCTGCAATTATTGTTGGCATTATTGCTACAACGGCAGTTGCTGCCTCGGTTACTGCCTCAGCATTGGCCTTGTCAAACTCAGTACAGACAACCCAAACTATCAATGATTTATCGGCCACCGTCTCTGTGGCTCTGGACAGACAGGCCTCGGCTAATACTCAGATACAAGGAGGCCTCATGCTTGTTAACCAACGTATAGATCTGGTCCAAGAGCAGCTAGACATCCTATGGCAACTGGCCCAGCTTGGCTGTGAACAAAAGCTCCCCGGCCTTTGTGTCACATCTATATAGTATGAACAATTTACCAAAGCTGCCAATTTGTCTAAAACCCTTTCACAGCATTTGTTACAGAATTGGACCTCAGATTTTGAGCAGACGCTTAGGGAATTGAGAGCGGCCATCATTCAAGTAAATTCTACCCGACTGGATCTGTCTTTGACAGAAGGATTGTCATCCTGGATCACCTCAGCAGTCTCTTATTTTAAGGAATGGGTGGGGGTGGGACTTTTTGGAGCAGTCCTCTGCTGCAGGTTAGTGTTACTCCTCTGGTTGCTTTGCAAATTGAGATTTCAAACAAAGAGGGACAAAATTGTGATCGCCCAGGCGCTTGTAGCCCTTGAACAGGGAGCGTCAGCCGATATTTGGTTGACCATGCTCAAGCAATAGGTCGCCGGCTGGACAGCTCTTGCACTCCTAGAACCTCGGTTCATTGCACAGGATTAGAGTGTCTGGTTTGAGCAGCCCATGAGGGATGACGAGCTTAGCATCGCACAGGGAAGTTCTACCAAACACGCTCCCTGGAAGGCATGTCATATTACATGAGGGTATCTGCCCCAGTTTTCCCTCCCTCGAAAAATGGCAGTGCGACGGGTCCGGAGTACCCTGAGTCTCAACAACAGCTTAAGGGTATCTCTCTTGTACAGGTTCGCCAACTTTGTGCGAGGATATGACTTCTGCCTTCACCCTCCTATTTATGGGTGTCCTATTTGCTTAAAAACAGAAAACGGGGAGATGTGGAGGGCCGCCCTCACATTCTCCATTGTATGATGGCGCCGATATCCGGCAGGATGCACCTAGTAAAAGGGCAATACGCAAGCGCCTGGTAAATTCCTCACTCAGGGGGACACGTATGCTGTGGTACGTCATCTGGCATGTTTGGCAGCGACTAGCCAGAGAGTGACACGTCCTAGGCGAGGATAGTTTCCTATATAAGGGATGGTTTTTTCCTCACTCGGGGTCTCCGTATTGTAAGCTTATGCTCTCACTCTCAAGATGCATTAAAAGCTTTTCTGCAGAAGGATCCTTTGTGTCCCACGCGTGTTCTTGCTGGCGAGACGTAGCGTGGGGCATCTGGTGTTTAACTGCTTGAAACAGTCACTTTGAACAAAGCAAATCTCATAAAGGACATCATTTAGGTGGGATTGGCGTACAGGTTCAGAGTTTCAGCCCACTATCATCAAGAGAGGAACATGGCAGCATCCTGGTAGGCATAGTACAGGAGGAACTCAGAGTTCTACATCATTATCTGAAGCTCCTAGCAGAATACTGGCTTCCAGGAAACTAGGAAGGGGATCATAATGACCATACGCACAGTGATAAACCTGCTCCCATGGTGCACACCTAAAAATTCCACGCCCTTGGCCAGGCATGTACAAAACAACACAGGGTAAGTTCTTTATTTTCTGAGCTATTTACAGCTCTAACTCAGTGGCATAACATTTGACAAAAGAGCATTCTGCACAAGAGGTACAATTTATGATGCTATGCAAACTTTCTCAGAAAGAAAAGCCCAGGGACAAATCACAAGATGTTATACCCTCTTGGCATCTGTGCCCTCACTGTGTGGAGCAAGGTATGGGCTCCTCATTCAGCATGGTGCTTCCAGTAATTTAGAGGCCAGTCCTTTCGCCAGACAGAGCAAAGTTAGAGATGCCTCCTTATGTCCACCAACTTAACCTCTGTGTCCCAACTGCCCTGGTGTCCCTCATCCTTGCCATTCCTCTCCACCTCCACCTACTTCTCCTCCTCTTCTTCCTCCTCTTCCTCTTCTTTTCGTTCTTCTCCTGTTCATCTTCTGTTCCACATACTCTCCTCCTATTTTCCTTGCTTACTTTTCCTTTTACTTGCAGTAAAGTACACAGGATCTATGATCTACCATCTTTCTTCATTCAGTTATCTAATTCAGCATGTTAAGAAAATGATGTATAAATTTCAAGTAACATCTACGCAGTATTTTTGATCTTCAAAATTTGTACTCTGTGCCTACAGAAAAATTAATTTTCACATTTGTCACCCACATATTGGCTCTGACTAAATACTAACTCTGTATGTTTGATAACTCTAAGGATCCTGAAGTGTTTCTTGGTCACTGTGAGGGTGGCTCATTGCACTTTGCCTAAGGACCTCCTGGTGGTTTGAAAGAGAATGGTTACTATACACTCATATGTTTGAATATTCCATCCCTGATTGGTAGGACAATTGGGGAAAGATTAGTTGATATGACTTTTTAGAGGTCTTGTGTTTCCTGGGGCAGGAGCAGGCAGACTTTGATGTTTCTGAAGCCCGAACAATTCTGAGTGTCTTTTTTTCTGGCTCATCCTTGTGGATCAAGATTCAAGATGTAATGTATTACCTACTGTGACAACACCGTGACACCTGCTGATTGCCACTTTCAGTGCCATGATTGTTGATTCCTTTTTTTTTCTTTTTTTTTTTTTTTTTTTGTGAAATCCCAAACATTCAAATTTACCACTGAAGACTCAGGAGGCCAATGTTGTGGTGAAATTCTTCTAGATCAGAAGGCAAAAAAGAACCCAGCTGACCTTATTCCTCAACTGACTACCCAGAAATAAAGGGTCCTTTCTCTTTCTCTAAGCTATCTTAAATACTCCTCAGCACATTGCCTCCCTTTCCACATCCTGTGTTAATTCACACTCAATTGTCACCTTGCTTTTAATTTTGATTTATGGTAAAGTTCATTTAAAGCTGTTTATAGAAATCTCTCAGAATTAAAGTTATGTCCTACAGCTGAGCCACAGCACAACAAGCAACAAATTTTTCAGATTCAAAATCTTGGGGCTCACAATAAGAATAAATGTCTTGTGGCAATGGCTGTAAAATCTTAATGTACTTACTATGAAACTGTAAGTCCTCAGTGAGCTTTTCTATGTGCTCCCTTTGCTATGGCGTTTTATCACAACAATAGAAAAACCACTGAGAGACTTCAATGTTCGTCCACATTATGGCAGATATAATGACTGATACTCTTTTCTCTATATTAATCATGAATTCCTTACTTCTTTACCTCTCTAATGAAGTCTGGCTGTTTCTACTTGCATGTCTTGACGATATGGTTGTGATGAACCTGTCTGTGGAAACCTATATTACACCTGGTGTTCAGTAATTCTGTAAGTGCAATCATGGGCTTCCATGCTAATACTTTTGCTAAGGCAGGCACCATACCATTTTTTATAGAGTGGGATCCTCTCACAATCCCCCAACTATGCACAAGTGCTCCAGTTTGTTCAAATACCAGAATACTTGCTTATTTGGTCTAGCTCATTTACTTAGAAATTAAGAGGATATGATGGATCCTTCTAATTGTCACCTTAGCACAATCTAGAATCACAGGAAGGAAAGTCTCAAGCAGGGACCATTTGGATCAGGTTTGATCTGACTATATCTGTGGGATACTGCCATAATTATGTTTCTTGAGATGAATACACTCACTACAGTGAGTGCTTTATTTCCTAAGGACGGACCCTGGTTGTGGAAGAATTCAGAAAGTGAACTGTTCATTAGCACACATGATCTCAGCGATCTCTACTCTTGTCTGTGGATAGCTGCGAATGTTTGTATCAAGCTCCTTGCCCTATGACATCATCCAATAATGGGATGTAACTAGGAACTGTGATATCAAATTATGCTTTCTTTCCCAAGTTGCTATTGTTACTGTATTTTAACTATAGCAGTGAGCCTTGGAAATAAATTTAAACATTTTGTGTGTACTTGAAGGATTTTTTAAAAGTGAAACATAAAGTGAATGTGGCCTGGAAGGGGTTGTCCACAGAATACAAAGTTTTCAATTGCAGAGACATGTACTCCTGTCTCCTGGGATTAAAACTTTGCTCTAAGTTGGCTGGAGCTAATTTAGCTGGGTGGGATCTTGCCACAAGGTCATTGCTTCATTAATTCAATTTAATATCCTTGAGCACAGGATTCAGCTCCATTTTACTGGTGAGGACAATTTTAATACTCACATGTTTGTACTTTTCCTCTCTCAACTTCCCCCCCTTTTTTTTTTCATTAAAATACTCTTCATGAGACTTAACCAAAAACAAAGTCTATGATGAGAATTTCCTTTTTTTTATTTTGCTTTTATTATTTCTTTTTTTCCTCCATTTTTATTAAATTGGGTATTTCTTATTTACGTTTCAATTGTAATTATTTTTCCGGGTATCGAGGCCAACATGCCCCTAATCCCTCCACCTCCCCTTACATATGGTTGTTCCCCTTTCCATCTTTCCCTCATTCTGCCCTCCCCCAAACTATTACATCCACTGGGAGTTCAGTCTTGGCAGGGCAAAGGGCTTCCCCTTCCACTGGTGCCCTTACTAGGCTATTCATTGCTACCTATGCAGTTGGAGCCCAGGGTCAGTCCATGTATAGTCTTTGGGTAGTGGCTTAGTCCCTGGAAGCTCTGGTTGGTTGGCATTGTTTTTCATATGGGTCTCAAGCCCCTTCAAGCACTTTCAGTCCTTTCTTTGATTCCTTCAATAGGGGTCCCATTCTCAGTTCAGTTGTTTGCTGCTGGCATTCGCTTATGTATTTGCCATATTCTGGCTGTGTCCCTCAGCAGAGATCTACATCCGGTTCCTGTCAGTCTGCACTTCTTTGCTTCATCTTTCTTACCTAGTTTGGTGGCTGTATATGTATGAGCCACATGTGTGGCAGGCGCTAAGTGGTCATTCCTTCAGCCTCTGTTCTAAGCTTTGCCTCCCAAGTGTATTGTTGTTCCCCTTTTAAAGAAGGAATGAAGCATTCATATTTTGTTCATCCTTCTTGAGTTTCATTTGTTCTGTGCATTAGGGTAATTCAAGCATTTGGGCTAATATTCACTTATCAGTGCATACCATGTGTGTTTTTCTGTGATTGGGTTAACTCACTCAGGATAATATTTTCCAGTTCCATCCATTTGCTTATGGATTTCATAAAAATCATTGTTTTTGAGAGCGGAGTAGTATTTCACTGTGTAGATATACCACAATTTCTGTATCCATTCCTCTGTTGAAATGCATCTGAGTTCTTTCCAGCTTCCAGCTATTATAAATAAGGCTTCTATGAACAAGTGAAGCATGTGTCTTTGTTATATGTTGGAGCATCTTTTGGGTATATGCACAAGAGAGGTATAGCTTGGTCCTCAGGTAATTCAATGTCCAATTTTCTGAGGAACCTCCAGACTGATTTCCAGAATGGTTGTACCAGTCTGCAATCCCACCAACAATGGAGCAGTGTGCCTGTTCCTCCACATCCTCGCCAACACCTGCTGTCCCTGGAGATTTTGATCTTAGCTGTTCTGATTGGTGTGAGGTGGAATTTCAGGGATATTTTGTTTTAGATTTCCCTTATGACTAAAGATGTTGAACATTTCTTTAGGTGCTTCTCAGCCATTCAGCATTCTTCAGCTGTGAATTCTTTGTTTAGCTCTGAACCCCATTTTTAATAGGATTATTTGTCTCCCTGCAGTCTAACTTCATTAGCTCTTTGTATATTTTGGATATAAGCCCTTTATCAGTTGTATAATTGGTAAAGATCTTTTCCCAATCTGTTTGTTACCCTTTTGTTGTAACAACAGTGTCATTTGCCTTACAGAAGCTTTTCAGTTTTTTGAGATCCCATTTGTCGATTGTTGATGTTAGAGCATAAGCCATTGGTATTTTGCTCAGGAAATTATTTTGATGTATTCTGGGATTTGTATTGCTAGACATTTATTGAGTATGTTCTAAAAGGTATTCTTATTGGAAATTGTTCTGGAGTTCTCTTCTTTAATCGGTGTTTGTGCTGTAAGTATAAGCATAATTGTGGCTTCATAGAAGGAATTGGGTAAGGTTTCTTCTATTTCTATATTGTCGAATAGTTTGTAGAGTATAGGTATAAGGCCTTCTATGAAGGTTTAGAAGAATTCTGCACCAAACCCATCTGGATCTGTGTTGTTGTTGTTGTTGTGAGACTTTTAATGAGTGTTTCTATTTCTTTAGGTGTTATGGAACTTTTTAAATGATTTATCTGATCCTGATTTAAATTTCTTCCTTGGTACCATAGAAAATTGTCCACTTTCTCCTGATGTTCCAGTTTTGTTGAGTATAGGTGTTTGGAGTAGAATCTGATAATTTTTTTTTAAATATTTTCTGTTTATGTTGTTTAGTTTCACTTATCATTTCTGATTTTGTTAATTTGGACACTGTCACTGTGTCCTCTGCTGAGTCTGGCTGAGGGTTTTTCTCTCTTGTTGATTTTCTCAAAGAAGTCGTTTCTGGTTTTGTCAAATCTATATACAGTTCTTTTTGCTTCTATTGTTTGATTTCAGCACTGAGTTTCAGTATGTCCTGCTGTCTAATCTCCTTGGGTGTATTTGCCACTTTTTGTTCTAAGCTTTCAGGTGTGCTGTGGAGCTGCTGCTGTATACTCTCTCTAGTTTCTTTTTGGAGGAACTCAGAACTTTGAGTTCTCCTCTTAGTACTGCTTTTATTGTGTCCCATAAGTTTCGAAAAGTTGTGCCTTCATTTGCATTAAATTCTTAAAAGTCTTTCTTTTTTTCTTTCTTCCTTAACCAAGTTATATTGTTGTAAATATATAAAATACAAAACAGTTTTCTTTTATTCCCTCTAGATCCTATACTGCAGTGCCCCATGATATCTGGCAGATATCTTAAATCTCAGTCACCTGCTTTGCTCCATCCTATATCCCACTGCCGAAGTTCTCTCTCTGAGCCTGGCAGGAGTCTCTCTACCTATCTAGTTCCCTAGGCAGTTTTCCATGCCAAAAACATCCCAAATCCAATGTGGTCCAGTGTCTCTAGCAACTGTATACTTTCCTACACTTAAATTGCTGTATGAAAGAAGACAGAAACCAACAGCCTTTTGATCCAATTGATAAGGTATAATTGCACACCTAAACACACAAAGCCCAGTACACACCCATCCCTTAAGAGCTTTCCTTCCATGGTGTCTACAGGCTACTCTCTCTCCCCTACTCTATTCCAGTCTCCTCCTCTTCCTTCAAACTCATCTCTAGCCCATCCCACCTTCTCATCCAATGACAGGTCTCCTCCTATCTTGTACCTGCCTTCACCTATATTTTACAAATTAAATGAGGAGTAGGTTCTGGTGAAGTCAACTGAGTCCTGAGTAAGTGACAAGGCTTGAGGCAGTGGAATTAGCATCAAAAGTACAGATAACTCCAGGGCAAACCACAACAAAATTAACATTGGGTAGAGCTTTGTTCAATTTCCCTGTGCATGTGGGTGTTCTGTAGTTTTTGTTGTAATTGAAGAACTTAGTCCCTTGTGCCCTGATAGGATACATGTCAATCTTCTTGGACCTGTTGAGGACTATTTTTTGAGCAACTATATGGTCAATTTTGGAGAAGGTACCATTATGTTCTGAGAAGAAGATATATTCTTTTGTTTTAGGATTAAGTGTTTTATAGTCATCTGTTAAATCAACATGGTTCATAATATCTGCTAGTTTCATTGCATCTCTGTTTAGTTTCTTTTTCTTTGATCTGTCCATTGATGAGAGTGGAGTGTTGAAGTCCCCTACTATTATTATGTGAGTTGCACTATGTGTTGAAGCTTTAGTAAAGTTTTTTTTTTTAATGACTGTATGTGTCCTTGCAATTGGAGCATAAATATTAAGAATTGGGTGTTCTTCTTGGTGGATTTTTTCTTTGATATGTATGACCTGTCCTTCCTTATCTTTTTAAATAACTTGTGCTTGAAAGTCTATTTTATTCAATATTAGAATGGTTACTCTGTCTTATTTCTTGGTGCCATTTGCTTGGTCCCAATAATTTTCCCAGACTTTTATTCTGAGGAAGTGTCTGTCATTATCACTGTGGTGCGTTCCCTGTATTCAGCAAAATCCTAGGCCCTGTTTATGTATCCATTCTGTTAGTCCATGTGTTTTCATTGGGGAATTGAGTCCATTGATGTTGAGTTATATTAGGGAGCAATGATAGTTGTTTCCTACTATTTTTGTTGGTAGAGGAGGAATTTGGTTTGTGTGGCTCTCTTCTTTGGGTTAGACATAGGATTAATTACTTGCTTTCTAAAGGGTGTAGTCTCCCTACATGTGTTGAAGTTTTCAATCTATTATCATTTGTAGGGCTGGATTTGTGGAAGTGTTTATTGTAAGTTTTATTTGTAAGGCAATGTACATTGTCATTAGAACAAAATAGCAACCAACAGATTTGGAAAAGATCTTTGCCAATCATGCATCAGATAGAGTGCTAATATTCAATATATAAAAGAAACTAAACAGTTACTCTCCAGAGAATGAAATAATTCAATTAAAAATGGGTTACAGAGTGAAACAGTTTTCAACTGAGGAATAAGGAATGGCAGAACAAGAGTTAGAGAACAGAATGGAGGAACTGAAATGGTTTGCAACCCCATAAGAACAATTGTAAGACCCCCAGAGCGGGGAGACCCTCACTCAAGTCTCGGGATGACGCAACCCCCCAAGAACTCACACAAGACCGTCCTTGCTGTAATTACATGAGGTTTATCGATAGCAACCAGTGCACTGGGGTCGAGACTCGTATCCCACGCAGGGGCAGTGGAGTTCGACGACGACCTGAATTTTCACAGAGCTTATAAAGGAAAAAACCACAAACCAGGGGGAGCAAGAGGGAGGGAGGAGGGGAATTCCAAAACCATAAACAGCCCATACAGTTAGATCACATGCTAGTCATGTACAACACTAAGCAAACACACCCAGGGCATTGTGACATTGTGATTAGGGGTAGTGACATTTTACAGGGCCGTTGGGTCATTGTGGCCGGAGGCTATGGGTCATTGTGGTTGTTCCAGGAAACTTTTCATGCAAGAATGTTTCGGGAACTATTGTATAGCAAGGGAGGGTGAAAAGTTCATGTCCTCACAGACCCTATTTCTTCTTTTTGGGTAGCTAGGCGGCTTATTACTTATTATTGAATTTTTTATTTCTTCATTCCCCACTTCTTCTTTTTCATCGGCTCTAATCTTAGAGCCACTGGTCATCCCATTGTAACTCTTGGTACTGTTGACGCAGGACCAGTACCTGAACAGCACTCACTCTTTCTTTTATAAAAGCCACCAGCCTATTGAGTATACATGGTCCGAAAGTAAGTAAAAGCATGAGAATTATAATGGGCCCAACTAAAGTAGAGAGGAGAGTGGTTAACCATGGGGACTTATTAAACCAACTTTTAAACCATCCCTGATGCGCTTCTCTGTCTGCCTTTTGTCTAACCTTTTTTAAGTTTATTTATGGAGTCTTTAATTACTCCTGAATGGCAGTTCTGAATTCTCTATAAGCCTTGCATTGTAACAGCAGATGTCCTTGTGCTGCCCTTGCAGCACCTAGATAGCCTTAGCCCTAAGTAATTCTCAACTCTTTTTTTTTTTTTGTCTTACTAAGTCTTTAGCATCAGGATTCTAATCTGGACACTATCTAAACCTGCACACCAAGGTCATGACTAGCTTTTAGAACTTCTAAACTTATACAGATTGTGATCTCTGAGGCACAGTCCCAAGAAGTGTTAGGAGTACTAACGTATGTAGCGTTACATCATTTGTAATGGAAATCAAGCCTATCCCACACCTATCTTGATAGAACCCAGGACAAACATGACTGAATTTCCCTCTAGGTCCCAGCTCTCAGCCCCAACAGCTAGTACACGGCTGGTGAGGGCTGAGAATTGACAGCTGTCAGGGTGGTCAGCAGCACCAGGTATGGTCCTTTCCAGTGAGGCTCGAGTGTCTGGGCTCTGTGTAGCTGCAATCTCCGACCTGGAACTGATGGGATGTCTCAGGGGTCTCCGGGGCATAGGCTGCTGTCAGCTGTGAGCAGATTTCTTTCTGTATCACCTGTAGGTCTTTTAGCCTGGCACACAAATCATTATTACTATGGCACTATGACATGTTGGTTCAGTAACATCATCTAATACAGTCAGGGGGGCTGAGGCCCCATATAAGATCTCAAAGGGGTAAGGCTGAATCTGGAAGGGGTATTTCTTGCTCTGAAGAGAGCAAGAGGGAAGGAGTATCACCCAGTCTGTGCCAGTCTCCATGGTCAATTTGGTCAGGGTCTCTTTTAGAGTTCTATTTATTTACTCTACCTGTCCTGAACTTTGAGGTCTGTAAATACAATGTAATTTCCAATCGACCTCTAAATACTTGGCCACACCCTGGCTTACCTTGGCAACGAAAGTAGGGCTGTTGTCTGACCAGATTACCTTAGGCATTCCAAATTGGGGAAAGATTTCTTCCAGTATCTTCTTGATGATTGCAGAGGCCATCTCTCGTTTGGTGAGGAAAGCTTCTATCTATTCCTGAAAAAGTATCTACAAGCACTAGGAGATACTTGTGATTATATTTTTCTGGTTTTATCTCAGTGAAGTTCACTTCGACTTTTCACTAAACTCTCTAGGTCTCTTTGCCCTGTTTGCTTGCTAAGCATTCACTTATTGACATACCTTATACTTTCTACTGTCTCTCTGGCTAAAATCTTTTGTTCTCTGGGGAGTATAGCTTTCCCCTCAAGTGTGCCATTGTCCTTTATCTTTTAAGCAATTTGGGCCTTTTCTAAGTGAGGCCATCCCTTAGTCCGATCCTAGTTCTCAGTGGCTGTCTCTTGCAGGCCTGCAACCAGGATAGGCTCCTGCATAGCCATTTTTCGAGCCACTTGATCTGCTTCGTTATTGCCCCATGCCACTGAATCTCTTCCCTCCTGATATCCTGAGCAATGAATAATACTCACAGTTGCTGGCTTCACCAGGGCATCCAAGTGATGGTAAAGGCATCTGCAGTGCTGATGTGCTGGGAGGGTAGAAGTTCAGCCATCCCAGATGACGTCGTGTTGTCCACCATGGCAGCACCCACTTGTCTCTGACCTTCATTCATGAAGAGAACTGTTCCCGTCTGTGACAAGGTCCTCGGCTTTCAGCAGGGGTCAATCAGCCAGTCTCGGAGGTCTTTCCTCCACCCATGGGCTTCTGTCAGTGCTTGACACTCGTGCTGTGGTGGCTCCAGGTCCAGATTGGGCAGCAAGGTGACCAGATTGTCCCCAACCAGTGGAGAATCTAGTCCATGGCAGCTGACCAGTGGTCCCATCTTTTGGGACACTCTCAGCCACTCTATCACAGTTTAAGTCCTGGATTGGGTGATAATTGTTAGTGCCCGGCTGGCAGAAACGGTGTGTTCCAGGCAGAAAAGCACTAAGCCATTCATCTCCCAGCATCAGGTTCTGGTGCACTGAGACAGGTCTTAAGCTCCACATACACAGTCTGTAGATATGCATAACATGGCCTCACCCAGCCATTTCAGCCCACGCAAGCCATTTTGGAGAGCAATTTTCTCATGAGCAAGGGATAGGGGCAGTCAGGATGACTATGAACTAGTGGGTTACCCGGCCCACGCCAAGGTCCACTGTTCTTCGGGCAGTCCATAAGTATTGTTCGTTGCCAGTAGCCCCTTGCACTCAAGGTCTTTGGATATTGGCCCACTGGGGGGCATAGGAGCACAGAGCATTGGGTCCCTGTATCCACACTTCCCTTCTATCTCTGTACATAGCCAGCACTCTGGGACCAAGAAGCTCTCTAGTGGCCCCTCTTGTTCTTTCTTGGGCAGTCCCTGACCCAGTGTCCTTTTTCTTTGCATTAGGCACACTGATCTTTAGCCAGTAATTCTCTTCTGTTGCCATGTACTATCTTCCTAGGTTCCCTAACTACTGTGGCCAGTATACGTTCCTCTCCCGTCTTTTATCTCTCTTTAGCTCTCTAACTTCCTCTTCTTTTTGTCTCCTTTCTTCCCTAGCTTTCTGCTCTTTTTACCTTCTTTTTCTTTTTCTCTTTCTCTTTGTTTAACCTTACTTTCTCTGTAACTTATACTAACTCTCAGCAACTTAACTTAACCCTTCAAGTTTCTGTAACATTCTCTTCATATCCTTTCCTTATCTTGGCCAGATTGGTGGGGCACTTTCCAACCCCTCAGAGACCCACCCTTGAAGCCTGGCGGCAGACCTGGAGCACTCCCTACCTTCAGGCGTCTGAAGACAGCAGGTTTCCTCCGTGGTAAAGAAGTCCTGTAACAGTTACTAACAAGCATCTCAAGAGAATCTTGAGAATAGAAGAGGGCAAACAGCATTTAGTCACACAGCTAAACCAGGAGGCCTTTTGGACAAAAAGCCATTGTACAAATAAGCACAAGCTTTGTCTATGAAACGGAAAGGTGAGCAGAGAGGCAGCAGATCTGTTATCGACTGTCTCTCTGGACTTAGATTTTCCCTTAAGGAGTACCTCTCTTCAGTGTCAGCTTGGTGGCTTTGCCTCTCAAGAGAACCAGCCTCCAAATGACACTAGGCTTCTCAAAAGATTAACAGACAAAAAACAGAAGTGCGCACAAAAACAAAAGACAACTGGCCACCGCAAAATCACCACAAAACCAAACTGATTCAGATGGGAGCCCGTGAGCTCACCAAAACAGATGAAGGGGAGCTGGATTCTATATCACTCTTCTTTCTCAACCAGAACACAAAACAAAGACCTAAGACACACAGACAAAAAACCACTCTGAAATACAGATGGCCAGGAGGGCAGGTCTTTTCTCCAACCCAGGAGAATCACTGAATCCTCACAAGCACCCAGATGGGAATCTCCCAGGCGTCCCTGGGGTCCCTCCTCACCTCCTGGGACGCCTCCCAGGGCAGTGCAATCAGTGAGCCCCAGGCACGTCTATCGCTCACACTCGCTTCTCTCCTGAGAAACGAGCCTCCCTCTCAGCCCGAGATGGGAGTGACTGCGAAACCAGAACTCCAGAACTCGCGAGCAAATACAGACCCAGAGTAGCAAATACAGACCCAGAGTTTAGCCGGCACAAAACACAGACACAGACAAAGACACAGATGCTATCTCACCTCCAAGTGGGTCTTTGGAGACGAGGGTGGTCACCCATCCCGGACGAGCCCCCAATGTAAGACCCCCAGAGCGGGGAGACCCTCACTCAAGTCTCGGGATGACGCAACCCCCCAAGAACTCACACAAGACCGTCCTTGCTGTAATTACATGAGGTTTATCGATAGCAACCAGTGCACTGGGGTCGAGACTCGTATCCCACGCAGGGGCAGTGGAGTTCGACGACGACCTGAATTTTCACAGAGCTTATAAAGGAAAAAACCACAAACCAGGGGGAGCAAGAGGGAGGGAGGAGGGGAATTCTAAAACCATAAACAGCCCATACAGTTAGATCACATGCTAGTCATGTACAACACTAAGCAAACACACCCAGGGCATTGTGACATTGTGATTAGGGGTAGTGACATTTTACAGGGCCGTTGGGTCATTGTGGCCGGAGGCTATGGGTCATTGTGGTTGTTCCAGGAAACTTTTCATGCAAGAATGTTTCGGGAACTATTGTATAGCAAGGGAGGGTGAAAAGTTCATGTCCTCACAGACCCTATTTCTTCTTTTTGGGTAGCTAGGCGGCTTATTACTTATTATTGAATTTTTTATTTCTTCACAATAATACCAACAAACCAGATTTTCCAGTAACTAAAGCACTATTCAAAGAGTACACATGGACAGACCCATGGTTCCTGCTGCATAAGTAACAAAGGATGGCCTTGTTGGGTACAAATAGGGGGAGAAACCCTTGGTCCTGCAAGGTTGAACCCTTCAATATAGTATAATGCCAGGGTGTGTAGGCAGCAAGAGGTAGGTGGTTGGGTGGGGAAACACCCTCATAGAAGAAGGGGCAGAGGGATACAATAGGTGGTATGTCCACAGTAACCCAGGTAAGGGGATAACATTTGAAATGTAAATAATAAAATATCCAATATCTCACACCAGTAAGAATGCCTGAGGTCAAAATCTCAGGTGGCAATAGATGCTGGCAAGGTTGTGGAGAAAGACGAACCCTCCTCAATTGTTAGCAGGATTGCAAACTGGAGCAAGCATTCTGGAAATCAGTCTGAAGATTCCTCAGAAAATTGGACGTAATACTACCTGAGGACCCAGCTATAACATATATTGAAGAATGCCCCAACATATAGCAAGGACACATGCTCCACTGTCTTCATGGCAGTCTTATGTATAATAGCCAGAATATGGAAGGAACCTAGATGTCCCTCAACAGGTGAATGGATACACAAAATGTGGTACATTTATAAATGTACTAAGGAGCTATTAAACACAATTTCTTCCTGAAATACTTAGGGAAATGGTGTGAAGTAGAAGATATTATCCTGAGTGAGGTAGCACAGTCACAAAAGAACTCACATGGCCTATAATCACTGATAAGTGCATATTTGCCAATTTGAAGTTCAGAATAAACACAATACAACTATATTCAGACTATATGAAACCCTAGAAGGAAGTTCACACCAAAGTGTAGATGCCACAGTCCTACTCAGTAGGGGGAAGAGAATATTCTCTGGGATGTAGAAGGAGAGAGGGACCTGGGAGTTGGGAGAAAAATTTGGGCCAGTTCAGATACAGGAGAAAATGTGGGACAAGTTAGAGTGTCTGGAATTGGAAAGTAGGTATGTAGAAGTAGGGGAGGGTTAACCAGGCATTTCCACCAGAAAGTCTCAGATGCCAGGTACCTAAAAGGTTCCTTGGATATAACGTGGAGGATATTAGAAGAAATGACCATAGAAGTGGAAATTGACACTGTAGACACCATATCTAGTGGTTAAGGGCATGGTCCCCAGTTGAGGAATGGGGCCATCCTCCCACCTCAAAATAGTAATACAGAATTCCTCATGTCAAAAGGAAATGCACGTACCAAAGTGGAGAAGAAGCAGAAGGAAAGACCATTAGGAGACTGCCCACCTTGGAATCCATCCCATCTGCTGACTCCAAATTCAGACACTGTTGTAGATGCCAAAAGTGCTTATTGACAGAAGCCCAGTACAGATGCCCCATGAGAGGCTCTGCAAGAGTCAGATGAATACTGATGTGGATAGACTTAGTGAAACATTGGATTGAGCACAGGTACCTGAATGGGGAAGTGAAGGGAAGGACCTAATGACATGAAGTGGTTTACAATCTCATAGGAAGAACAAAAATATCAAACAAGCAGACCGCCAAACCATCCAGAAACTAAACCACAAATGAGAATATACAGGAAATCCCCATGGCTTCAACTAGAATGTACCCTTTTGTCCTGTGGAAACTTGATGACCCAGGACAAGGAAAAATCAAGGCACTTATACAGAAGTGGGTGGGTAGGTTTTGAGACACACAAGTAGGAGTTGGGGGAGGGGAAGTGTTATAGGGAGCTTGTAGAGGGAAAACTGTGAAGGGAATAACATTTGAAATGTAAATAAATAAAATAGTCAATAATAAATCGATCTTCTGGGTTAATCCCCATCCCTGACTTCAAGATATACTGCAGAACAATAGTAATAAAAACAGCATAGTATAGGCATAGAGATGGACAGATTGAAGAATGTACTAAAATTGAAGACCTAGATATAAAACCACATAATTATGAACACTTGAGTTTGACAAAGGAGCCAAAATATACATTGGAACAAAGAAAGCATCTTCCATAAATGGTGCTAGTCTAACTGGCCTCCAGTATATAGAAAAATGAAAATATGAATCTGTATTTTTCACCTTGCACAACGCTCATGTCCAAGTGGATCAAGGAGCTCAACATAAACCAGATATAGTTAATGCAATAGAAGAAAATATAGGAAAGAACCTTGAACTCACATGCACAGTGGTCAGGGGTAGATTTGCTAATAAGAACTCCAATGGCTCAGGATCTAAAATCAAGAACTGATAAATGAGACTTATGAAATTGAAAGTCATCTGTAAGGCACAGGACAGAGTAATGGGCAGCATAGAGACAGGGAGAAAAATCTTCACTATCCCCATAAAAATTGAGGGCTATCATATAAAACATATAAAGAACTCAGAAGCTATTCTCCCCCCCAAAAAATCCAAGAAAAATGCACCTAAACAGAAAATTCAGAGATATCTCAAATGGCTGAGAAGCACTTAAAGTAATGGTCAATGTAATTTTTGATCAAGGACATGGAAATCAAAAAGACCCTGATATATCACCTTATACCAATCAGAATCCTGACATCAAACACTCCTGAGACAGCACAGGTTGTTGAGAATGTAGAGAGAGTGGAATACTTCCCCAGTGCTGTTGGGATTGCAAACCGGTACAACCACTCTGGAAATCAATCTGTAGATTCCTCAGAAAGTCGGAAACAGATCTACTTTAAGAATCAGCTTTATCACCCCTGAGCATATAGCAAAAATTTGTCCTACCACGACATAAGAGCACATGTGTCACTATGTTCATAGTGGCCATATTTCTTTTAGCCAGAAGCTGGGAGCAACTCTGGTGTCACACAAGAGAAGAAAGGATCCAGAAAATGTGGTTCATTTACACAATGGAATACTATTTAGCTATTAAGAACCAGGACATCATGAGTTTTGCAGGCAAATGAATGGCACTAGATCCTGTCACCCTGAGTGAGGTATCTCAGACCAAAAAGGGTATGCATGGTATGTACTCACTAATAAGTGTACATTAGCCTGAAAAGTATAGAAAAACCTGGAAGTAATCCATAGAACTCAAGATGGTTAATAAACCAAAGGGCTAAAGTAAGGATGGTTCAATCTCACTATGGAGAGAGAACAATGCAGAGGAGAGTGGGATGGAGAGAAGTGGTTGGGAGAGGAAGGGGTTGGGGCTGAGGAAAAGGGGAACATGATCATTTAAAAGGGACATGAATGAAGCCCTAAGAGCCAGCGTAGTAAATATATTCAGCAAGTGTGGGAGCCGTGAAGTAACACTCTAGACCCGGTATAGGTGAGCTCTCTGAAGACTCAAAGAGATAGACCATAGATAAAATGCCCAAGAGTGGAGAGAGGGAACTTGCTGAATTTACCTCCAGCGGAAAGACAGGGCATCAAGTAAATCGGTGTGGTAGCCTTACCCACAGTCAAAGACTCTAACTTGGAATTCTTCTTGTCGAAAGGGACTGCAGGGAAATAAATGGATAAGAGTGTGAGGGAAAGGAGGTCCACTGACATACCCAAATTGTGATCCAGATCAAGTGGAGACTCTAAGGTCTGACATTATTACAGATGTTATGGTGTGCTCACAGACAGGAGCCCACCATGCATGTGCTACGAGATACCCAACAAACAGCTGATTGAGACGGAAGCAAGTATTATTGCCAACCAATGTATGAAGTTGGATTGGAATGCGTTTAGGAAAGAAAGAATATGGAATAATCATTTTTGGGAATTTGGATTAGTTAGTTCAACCTTCAAGGATATCGAAGGTGAAGTCTGCCTCCAACAATGGCAAGGAAGTTACAAGCCCATTAAACAAATCCACTCCAAGACTTTAGTATTGACACTAGGTCTTTTATCTCTATCATTGGGAAGAGGATCCTGTCTTCTTGACATTCCTGGTTTCCCTAGTACTCTATGTTTGCAAGGTCCTCTGTGCTCCCAACCTCCTGTTGCTCAATAAAGAATAGAACTCTTCTACATGTGGGACAATCTGACTCAGGAAAACTTGACCTCCCCCTGTTGCTATTCATTGCAATCAATGCAATTTGGTCAGTCATAAAACCATAGGCACACAACAACTGAAATGGATTCAACATGCTATATTCATATATGTGAACATACTTAGTCACACACAGTTACAAGTAATAAGAAATTGACTGGAAATATTTTGGGACATGATGGTGGTAGGAATAAATGGGAGAACTGATGTAGCACATTTCCATTAAGAAGTATAAAATTAAATGTTAAATTAAAAAATGACTAGAGGGATAACTTAAGAGTTAAGCCTAATTGAAATTGTTGCAGAGGATTAAGGTTCCATCCCTAGAAACTGGTTATGCGGTAATTCCAGTCACATGCTTCTCTGGGGGTTGTCCTCTCTCTGTGGAGCAGACACATGCAAACACATGAAAACACACTCATGCATGTACACACACACAAATTTTGTGTATATACATACATACATACATACATATATGTGGTCATGAATTCATTGTAACATATATGTAAACAGTGTATTAATCTGGCAAAGGTATTTCTTTACCTTGTGTTTGTCCCCAGTACCTGCACAACAAAACTTTGATTTACGTAAAACTTCACATCAATTGCTCAGCTGTGAAACAATCTATCCTTACCTTCTTCTTCTTTTTTTTTTTTTTTTTTGTTCTTTTTTTCGGAGCTGGGAACCGAACCCAGGGCATTGCTCTTGCTAGGCAAGCGCTCTACCACTGAGCTAAATCCCCAACCCCCAATCCTTACCTTCTATGCTGAGCTGGATTCCTCCCAATCCCATGATACTTACATATTATTATTGACTTGGCCCTTCAGACCATTTTTTTGTGGATCAAATTCATTTGTCCACATGGCACATCTGCTCCCTATCTCTCCTCCTCTTGCTAGTGGTATTCCCACACTGTTCTCTGATTTAGCCCAGTCATTTATTCAGTATTGTTTGCAGAATTTATTCACAAGGCAGAGAATACATGATAAGAACTGTGTACACAAACATGAAATAGGAGAATCTTGGTGGAAGCATGAAAATGCACCTTCCTGATTTAAATACAATTCAAAAGAAATCAGCATTTAAATCACTCAAGTGTAAATTGTATTCAGCATGGAATATATTATGCCTATATATGTCTAGTTGTCTCTGTCTCTATCTATCTCTCTGTCTCTCTTTCTTTCCCTAAATGTGTGTGTGTGTGTGTGTGAGAGAGAGAGAGATAGAGAGAGAGAGAGAGAGAGAGAGAGAGAGAGAGAGAGAGAGGATGTGTGTGATTATTTGCGTGAGTGTTTGTATGTGTGTAGGAATGGTTATAGAATGATGTGATAGCTCTCAGAAAAATAGCAGTTCCTCTATGATCAGTATCTATGCTGAAAATATGAGTTTACCTTGAAGTTTAACAAATTCGTGTTCTCTATCCTTTATATCTGTGAAAATGTTAGAATTGATACATTTACATGTTACATCACGGATTATGATTAAAAGGTAGGACTGGTCCCTGAACAATCTATTGTCACAGTGTCATTTATTTGATTTTCTGCTAATGCCTTGTACTCTTTCTCCACATCCTCGCCACCATCTGCTTTCTTCGGAGTTTTTGTTCTTAGCCATTCTGACAGGTGCTAGGTAGAATCTTAGTGTTGCTTTGATTTGCATTTCCCTTATCACTAAAGATGTTGAACATTTCTTTAGGTGCTTCTCAGCCATTCAGCATTCCTCAACTGTGAATTCTTTGTTTAGCTCTGAACCCCATTATTTAAAAAAAAAATTTTATTACCTTGAGTATTTCTTATTTACATTTTGAGTGTTATTCCCTTTCCCGGTTTCCGGGCCAACATCACCCTAACCCCTCCCCCTCCCCTACTTTATGGGTGTTCCCTTCCCCATCCTCCCCCAATTGCCGCCCTCCCCCCAACAGACACGTTCACTGGGGGTTCAGTCTTAGCAGGACCAAGGGCTTCCCCTTCCACTGGTGATCTTACTAGGATATTCATTGCTACCTATGAGGTCAGAGTCCAGGGTCAGTCCATGTGTAGTCTTTAGGTAGTGGCTTAGTCCCTGGAAGCTCTGGTTGCTTGGCATTGTTGTACATATGGGGTCTCGAGCCCCTTCAAGCTCTTCCAGTTCTTTCTCTGATTCCTTCAACGGGGATCCTATTCTCAGTTCAGTGGTTTGCTGCTGGCATTCGCCTCTGTATTTGCTATATTCTGGCTGTGTCTCTCAGGAGAGATCTACATCCGGCTCCTGTCGGCCTGCACTTCTGTGCTTCATCCATCTTGTCTAGTTTGGTGGCTGTATATATTTGGGCCACAAGTTGGGCAGGCTCTGAATGGGTGTTCCTTCTGTCTCTGTTTTAATCTTTGCCTCTCTATTCCCTGCCAAGGCTATTCTTGTTCCCCTTTTAAAGAAGGAGTGAAGCATTCACATTTTCATCATCTGTCTTGAGTTTCATGTGTTCTATGCATCTAGGGTAATTCAAGAATTTGGGCTAATAGTCACTTATCAATGAGTGCATACAATATGTGTTTTTCTGTGATTGGGTTACCTAATTCAGGAGAATATTTTCCAGTCCATTAATTTGTTTATGAACTTCATAAGTCATTGTTTTTGATAGCTGAGTACTATTCCATTGTGTAGATGTACCACATTTTCTGTATCCATTCCTCTGTTGAAGGGCATCTGGGTTCTGTCCAGCTTCTGGCTATTATAAATAAGGCTGCTATGAACATAGTGGCGCACGTGTCTTTTTTATATGTTGGGGCACCTTTTGGTTATATGCTCAAGAGAGGTATACTTGGATCCTTGGGTAGTTCAATGTCCAATTTTCTGAGGAACCTCCAGACTGATTTCCACAATGATTGTACCAGTCTGCAATCCCACCAACAATGGAGGAGTGTTCTTTCTCCACATCCTTGCCAGCATTTGCTGTCACCTGAGTTTTTGATCTTAGCCATTCTCACTGGTGTGAGGTGGAATCTCAGGGTTGTTTTGATTTGCATTTCCCTTATAACTAATGATGTTGAACATTTCTTTAGGTGTTTCTCAGCCATTCGGCATTCCTCAGTTGTGAATTCTTTCCTTAGCTCTGAACCCCATTTTTTAATAGGGTTATTTGTCTCCCTGCGGTCTAACTTCTTGAGTTCTTTGTATATTTTGGATATAAGGCCTCTATCTGTTGTAGGATTGGTAAAGATCTTTTCCCAATCTGTTGGTTGCCCTTTTGTCCTAACAACAGTGTCCTTTGCCTTACAGAAGTTTTGCAGTTTTATGAGATCCCATTTGTCGATTCTTGATCTTAGAGCATAAGCCATTGGTGTTTTGTTCAGGAAATTTTTTCCAGTGCCCATGTGTTCGAGATGCTGACCCACTTTTTCTTCTATTAGTTTGAGTGTATCTGGTTTGATGTGGAGGTCCTTGATCCATTTGGACTTAAGCTTTGTATAGGGTGATAAGCATGGATCGATCTGCATTCTTCTATATGTTGACTTCCAGTTGAACCAGCACCATTTGCTGAAAATGCTATCTTTTTTCCATTGGATGGTTTTGGCTCCTTTGTCAAAAATCAAGTGCTCATAGGTGTGTGGGTTCATTTCTGGGTCTTCAATTCTGTTCCATTCGTCTACCTGTCTGTCTCTGTACCAATACTATGCAGTTTTTATCACTATTGCTCTGTAATATTGCTTGAGTTCAGGGATAGTGATTCCCCCTGAAGTCCTTTGATTGTTGAGGATAGTTTTAGCTATCCTGTGAACCCCATTTTTTAATAGGGTTATTTGTCTCCTTGCAGTCTAACTTCATGAGTTCTTGTATATTTTGTATATAAGCCCTCTATCAGTAGGATTGGTAAAGATCTTTTTCCTATCTGTTGATTGCTGTTTTGTCCTAACAACAGTGTCCTTTGCCTTGTAGCAGCAAACCACTGAACTCAGAACGGGACCCCCATTGAAGGAATCAGAGAAAGAACTGGAAGAGCTTGAAGGGCCTTGAGACCCCATATGAACAACAATGCCAAGCAACCAGTGCTTCCAGGGAGTAAGCCACTACCCAAAGACTATACATGGACTGACCCTGGGCTCCAACCTCATAGGTAGCAATGAATAGCCTAGTAAGAGCACCAGGGGAAGGGGAAGCCCTTGGTCCTATTATGACTGAACTCCCAGTGAACGTGATTGTTGGGGGAAGGGTGGTAATGGGGGGAGAAGGGGAGGGGGAGGGGTTAGGGGGATGATGCCCCAGAAACTGGGAAAGGGAATAACAATCGAAATGTAAATAAGAAATACTCAAGTTAATAAAGAAAAAAAATATCCAAAAAAAAAAGAATAGGTCGATCTGCATTCTTCTACGTGCTGACCTCCAGTTGAACCAGCAACTTGTGCTGAAAAGGCTATCTTTTTTTCCATTGGATTGTTTTGGGTCCGTTATCAAAATCAAGTGACCATAGGTGTGTGATTCATTTCTGTGTCTTCAGTTCTATTCTACTGGTATATCTGCCTGTCTCTTTACCAATACCATACAGTTTTTATCACAACTGCTCTGTAATACTGCTTGAGTTCAGGGATAGTGATTCCCCCCGGAAGTCCTTTTATTGTTGAAGATAGTTTTAGCTATCCTGGGTTTTTTCTTCTTCCAGATAAATTTGCAGATTGTTCTGTCTAACTCTTTGACGAATTGGATTGGTATTGTGATGGGGATTGCATTGAATCTGTAGATCGCTTTCAGTAAAATGTCCATTTTTACTGTATTAATCCTGCCAAACCATGAGCATGAGAGATCTTGCCATCTTCTGAGATCATCTTCAATTTCTTTCTTCAGAGACTTGAAGTTCTTATCATACAGCTCTTTCACCTGCTTGGTTAATGTCAAACGGAGGTATTTTATATTATTTGGGACTATTATGAAGGGCATCATTTCCCTAATTTCTTTCTCAGCTTGTTTCTCTTTTGTGTAGAGGAAGGCTATTGATTTATTTGAGTTAATTTTGTACCCAGCCATTTTTCTGAAGGTGTTTATAAGTTATAGTAGTTCTGTGGTGGAACTTTTGGGATCACTTAAATATACTATCATATCATCTGCAAACAGTGATATTTTGACTTTTTCCTTTCCAATCTGTATCACTTTGATCTCCTTTCGCTGTGTGATTGCTCTGGCTAGGACTTCGAGAAGTATAATGAATAAGTAGGGAGAGAGTGGACAGCCTTGTCTAGTCACTGCTTTTAGTTGAATTGCTTCAAGTTTCTCTCCATTTGTTATAATGTTAGCTACCGGTTTTCTGTATATAGCTTTTACTATGTTTTGGTATGAGCCTAAAATTCCTGTTATTTCCAGGACTTTTATCATGAAGGGGTGTCGAATTTTGTCAACTGTTTTCTCAGCATCTGATAAAATGATCATGTAATTTTTATCTTTCAGTTTGTTTATATAGTGGACTACGTTGATGGTTTTCCGTATATTAAACCATCCCTGCATATCTGGCATGAAGCCTACTTGATCATGATGGATGAGTGTTTTCATGTGCTCTTGGATTCAGTTTTCAAGAATTTTATTGAGTACTTTTGCGTCGATATTCATAACATAAATCAGTCTGAAGTTCTCATTCCTTTTTGGATCTTTGTGTGCTTTAGGTATAAGAGTAATTGTGGCTTCATAGAAGGAATTCGATAGCATGCTGTCCGTTTAAATTTTGTGGAATAGTTTTGGGTAGTATTGGTATGAGGTCTTCTATGAAAGTCTGATAGAATTCTGCACTGAACCCATCTTGACCTGGGCTCTTTTTTGTTGGGAGACTTTAATGATTGCTTCTAATTCTTTCGGAGTTATGGAGTTGTTTCAATGGTTTACCTGTTCCTGATTTAACTTTGGAACCTGATATCTGTCTAGAAATTGTCCATTTCCTCCAGATTTTCAAGTTTTGTTGAATATAGACTTTTGTAGTAGGTCTGATGATTTTTTGAATTTCCTCTGATTCTGTTGTTATGTCTCCGTTTTCATTTCTGATTTTGTGAATTTGGACAAACTCCCTGTGTCTTCTGGTTGCTCTAGCCATGGGTTTATGTATCTTGTTGATTTTCTCTAAGAACCAGCGTTGGTTCTGTTGATTCTTTGTATAGTCCTTTCTGTTTTTACTTGGTTGATTTCAGCTCTGAGTTTAATTATTTCCTGTCTTTTACTCCTCCTGGGTGTATTTCCTTCTTTTTCTTCTAGAGCTTTTAGATATGTGTCAAGCTGCTGACATATGCTCTCTCCTCTTTCTTTCTTCAGACACTCAGAGCTATGAGTTTTCCTCTTAGCACGGTTTTCATTGTATCCTATAAGTTTGGTTATGTTGTACTGTAGAGGGCCGCAATAACAGTCGCCACCACTAGATGGCGCTGGCTTCCACTGCGCCCCACGTGGAAGGCCAAGTCAGTCAAGATGGCGTTAGCCTTTACCGCGCAAGCCGACTCCCTATCGGGAGATTAACTGTGTGTGCATGTGCAAGAGTGCCTTCGTGCCAGGTCTTTGCCCATTCCGGGGCGTGCCTGATGAGGTCTTGAGTAAGCAACCAATCAGGTGTGGGTACGTGTGCGAGGGTTAAATAGGCGCGCCTGGCCGGTGCGCGGGGCTTCCACCATGAGAGAGGAATAGAGAGGAATAAAGTTACTCATAGCGAGAATTTCTATGTCCCGTGTGCTTCTTGGAAGTCGCGCGTGGGACATTTCTATGTCCCGTGTGCTTCTTGGAAGTCGCGCGTGGGACATTTGGTG
This sequence comes from Rattus rattus, assembly GCF_011064425.1. Taxonomy (NCBI): domain Eukaryota; kingdom Metazoa; phylum Chordata; class Mammalia; order Rodentia; family Muridae; genus Rattus; species Rattus rattus. Next base: position 142,819,412 of record NC_046158.1, on the reverse strand, counting down.
CTGAGAACCCGGGAGAACAAAAGGCCACACCATCGCATCGTCGGCGCCACTGGGAGCCTCCGTTTCACGGAAGAAATTCAGAAGCTATGAGTGGGGTAAGACTCTGAGAGACCATGGCTAGCCTTGATCTGCTCCAACTCAATCCCCTGCGGGACGCGGCAGGTGCCTCTGTGGTTGCTCTGGCAACCCTCGGGCTTTTTCTATTGACCTTTGAGTTTCTAGCTACCACCAAACGGCTCCAGAGGTCGCGTGGGAACTGCTCAACTATAACAGAAAAGCGGAGAGCGTTGGGGCAAGGAAAAAGATGGTCAGAAACAGAGGGTAGTGAAAAGTTGCAACGAGAAAAGGAAACTGATCGATCTCAAGCACTAGGCCCCCCTGCGGTCTTACCACCGCCAGAGGTGATATATTGGGGAAAGTATGTCCCGGGAGAGAACAAAGGAGGAGGTAAACGGAACACAGTATTTTGGGAGAAAAACTTTGTCTTTGTGCCTTTAAAAGGCGTACTTAAGCTCCGGCGCCGGCTCTCGGGATGCCGCGGCGTCCGTGCGCTGACGCGACAGCTTTGCAGAGTCATGCTGATCAGATTTGATCGAGGCAGACCGCCTGAAAATTTATTCAGGAAAATCAAACAAAAGGACATCTCAGTGCCCGCGCACAGCCTGATGGAGTTAATGTAATTGGGTTGTGAATAAAAATATTCAGGGCTGTGTTTCACTTCCATACCATTGGCAAATGTCGGTCGTGCCGCTCAGATAATATATCTCAGTATCTTACAGGAATTGGGTTTCAACACGTTGGTGGACTAGTCCAGGAATTGAGACAATCCATCGCCCATATCAACTCCACCCGAGTGGATAGTCACCGTGGACACCATCTAGTTTTTTCCCTCTTTGTCTATTGTTTGTCTCTGGTGCACCAGGATGTCCCCGTGTCTGTCAGTTTATGTCTGTGATTTTTGTTTCTCGTTGTTTAAATGTTTTATGTTTCATGTTCAAAAGAAAAAATGGTAAAAACCTTATCTGCCGGTCGTACACACCTTGACTTGGTTTTAACTCGTTTCAAAAGGGAACAAATGAATAGAAAAAGGTTTCAATCAGGTCTTTAAAGCCCTGTGCCTAGAGCCAGGTGTCTAGATTAGCTGGAAGAACTGCTTAGAGGCTGTCTAAGCGTCTACACGGGCTGATCTTAAAGGCGCTAACAGCTTCTCAGCTTTTTTGGTACAAGAGTTGATAGCTGTTTCTCTTAGAAAAATCCCTGACTGATTAATTGACTCAACAGGTGACAAGGTGCATCTCTTAAAATCATAGCTAAAAAGGTAAAAATGGTGTTTGGTGCATATATTAAGATATGTGTAGCCACTTCAATTTTGTTTCTCATTGGTTTTAAATGTATAAATATGCTCTGCTTGTCTTGGTTGTGGATTATTGGCTTTCAAGTTATTGGATATGGTTAAAAAGGTATAATATTGGTAACAGAAAGTTGGCTTAAAACTGTAATTTGGATGAAGTAATTCTAGACAGCATGTGACATTGGGCCACCCTAGTGAGACAGGTCTAAATTGAGGTAACATTTTTATGGAATTCTTATGCTAGAAACCAGGCTTCTAAAAGAATTTAGGACATTGTCTAGAAAGGTATTGGAGACCGCACCATTGTGCGTTCAAATGTAGAATTGATAGTCAAACTTTACAACATAATAGATAGACTTGTGGTGCCTTGGAGACTAGATTGTTGGGGGTTGAGTTTTGCTTTCCAAAGGTGTGGCTTGCCCTGAAGTTATCTGTATTCTAATGCTAATTTCCACTGCCCGGAGAACAGCTGCCTAGTCACGTACTAAGAGCTCAGGTGACCTTGTGGTGGTGGTCTGCTGTTACAAGGAGAATTTAAGATTGTGATTAAGGATTGCCAGTGTTACATTGACTAACTCAAACTTATTTTCAATTAAGGAAAAATCAAACAGGTAGAGATTGCATTGGATAGAGATTGTTACAGGATTTACAAAGGATTGATGAGGTTTTAGAACTTATGAGAACATTACAGCCAGTTTCCTTACTCCAACTGCCATTTCAAAATAGATTTAGAGGATTGTTTTTATGCAGTTTGTTTATATCCTGGCGATTGTGAGTTTTTATTTTGTGAGCTTGCTTATAATTTTAGAGAGCCCATAGAGTGATATCATTAAAAGTGGCTAATATAATAGCCTTATATTATATAATTTTGTTGCTTCTTCAATGTAAGAAGTTAGAACATTAAATCTTTCAATATATATGGAAATTTTTACTACAAACTTTTGCTCGCAAAATGAGCTTTAATATTTGGGGAGTAGCTGTTGCACTACTCCAGAAAAGAATATTTGAAGCTAATGTTAAGCTTCTAAAGATATGTTAATTGGCTAAGTACCTCACCTTACCAGAGGACTTAGGTCTTTGTTATGAACATTGGAGATAAAGCTTCAGCTGTGTTAGTACAGAGTTGTGGACTGGAGTCATTGGAAGTATTTTGAAAAGAAACCTGGTAAAACTTATCTTATTTCCAAACAACAGTTAATTGGTTATTACAAAATACTGATATTTGGCCTATTACTTATACAAATTTTTCAGGCAAAATTGATAATTTTACTCTTTGCATGCTTTTGTATTTCCTGTAAACAAAATTACATGCTGTAGCCACTGTTTTTAAATGTTAAAAAATCAAGCTTTCAATTCATATACTGATAGCCAATGTGTGGCTTGTGGTTTACAATTGATTAAAAGGTTTTATCTTTTTAGATACTACTAGCCCTCAAATTTTACAATTACTTAATGCTTTATTAGAGGCAGGTTTTCTACATAAAATCAGTGAGTGATGATTTCAGTGTGAATTGTCTGACAATTCACTGTCCTTTCAATGCTCTGGCTCAGAGAACTAAACAAAACCATAGACCCAGCTCTTTGAAAATGGTAATGGAGTTGATAACACACCCTCACGAAAAGAGGAAGACTCCAGTTGTTTACATTCAACGCCCAGCCTCACCCTGCCAACTCAGGGATTTCTAGATAAGGCTAAATCTAGACAATGTTTACAGGATTTGGCATTTCTAATTAATGCTTATGTTTAGGTAAATAAAACTTGTGAGGTGCTGGAGAGATGGCTTAGTGGTTAAGAGCACTAAATACTGTTCCTTTATAGGACATTTAAGAACTTAAACTAGATTGCCTGGGCTCCTTAACTAGGGTTGGACAGATACCAGACAGATTAAGCCTTACATAAGAACAATTAGTGAAAAAATCTCATTCTTTATATATCCAATACAATAATGCTGGAGATAATAATTTGGTATACAAGTCAATTTATAAATACAAATGCTCAGTGTCCTCAATTTAATCCTCGAGGACTTACCTTAATAAATAATATCTTTACTATATCTTTATAAATAAATAGGGGGAGTTATCCCTGTATGCTAAAATATGCTCCTTTTATTTCAATTTTAAAAATTTGGATGCCAAAGTTTATGGCACCCTACAACTAGGCATACTTCTGCCTAGGTGAGAGAGATCCACTTAGTGACATGTTCCTGTCCAGATATTTTATATGGGGAAGAGTGAATGTTTGTGTTTTTTCTACAGGATGCTACAAGAGTGTGCCAGCTGCCTGGGTGGTTGCTGAGACTTGCTGATCCTGGTTACATGAAGATTCAGCTCTCGTGGTTCGGGTCCCCAGAGTCATTCCTCTGCCCTGAAAGGAAGGCGGAAGATCCCCCTTCACCTTTTGTCATCACAGAAATTTTGCCGTTGTTGCAGTCAGTGTTACCGCTCATGTGTTCCCGCCCCACTGTGGCCTACGCCAGACTCTGTACACTGCTGCTTGCTGATTCCAGCTGTTACCCCTGTCCCTTCATTTCCCTGGTGACTCTTGCTGCCTTAACTGGTAACTGGTGTTGCCATTTTACAGACTGTAGCTTCACGGAAAGCCACCTGTGTAAAGCTACAGTGACTGGAGAACTCTGTTCTGGTCATACAGACCTCGGAAATTGGTTCCATTGTCTGCTGGTTGCTCCAGAGAAAAATGACTGATCCTGAACTGTCCTGGAAAAGACCTTGACACTTTCGCTGCTATTGTAGCAGCCATTACTGCTGCAGACATTGTGTCTGCAGTGTCTGGAATTATCCTCCCCCAATCTATTGTTAGACAAGTACAGGAGTAGTTACTAACAATTGGAAATTCTAAATTTCATTATAGGAGTGGCTTGACCACGGCCCTTGGTGGCAACAGCTGAGGAGGACCAAATGAGGTGCCCACTACTTATCGGGAGTGGCTCTGTTTGATGCAGCCCTATGCTGTGGATCAGTATTCATACCATGGTTGGTTTGCAAACTCAGATCTCAACAATAATGTGACAAGGCCGTTATTCACTCAAGCACTTGTGGCCATTGTACAAAGGGCCTCCACTGAAATTTGGTTATCTTGCTCAGGATTTACTCTGTATCTGAGTTCCCTGCTCCTGCACCCCAGGGACCTGCGGGACCATTGCACTGGGAGGAGAGGGTCTCTCTTTGTATTCTGAGTTCTCTGCTCTTGCACCCCATAGATCTGTGGATCATTGCACTGGGATTGAGAGAGACTCAGTGATTTCCTTTGATCAGCCCTTGCACATCGCTGAGGTTTCCTCATTGCACGCGATGGGGTGATCATGACTGCTATAAAATTAATTTAAAAGGGTGAGATGTAGAGGGCCGCAATAACATTCGCCACCACTAGATGGCGCTGGCTTCCACTGCGCCCCACGTGGAAGGCCAAGTCAGTCAAGATGGCGTTAGCCTTTACCGCGCAAGCCGACTCCCTATCGGGAGATTAACTGTGTGCGCATGTGCAAGAGTGCCTTCGTGCCAGGTCTTTGCCCATTCCGGGGCGTGCCTGATGAGGTCTTGAGTAAGCAACCAATCAGGTGTGGGTACGTGTGCGAGGGTTAAATAGGCGCGCCTGGCCGGTGCGCGGGGCTTCCACCATGAGAGAGGAATAGAGAGGAATAAAGTTACTCATAGCGAGAATTTCTATGTCCCGTGTGCTTCTTGGAAGTCGCGCGTGGGACATTGTACCTTCATTTTCATTAAATTCTAAGAAGTGTTTAATTTCTTTCTTTATTTCTTCCTTGACCAGGTTTTCATTGAGTAGAGCATTGTTCAACTTCCAGGTATATATGTGGGTGTTCTTTCCTTGTTGTTATTGAAGACCAGCTTTAGCCATGGTGGTCTGATAGGACACATGGGATTATTTCTATCTTTCTGTATTTGTTAAATGATCAATTTTGGAGAATGTAGCATGAGGTGGTGAAAAGAAGGTATATCTTTTTGTTATAGGATATAATGTTCAATAAATATCTGTTTAAGTCCACTTGGTTCATGTCTTTGTTTAGTCTATGTGTCTGTTTAATTTTTTTCCATGACCTGACCATTGGTGAGAATGGGGTGTTGAAATCTCCTAGTATTCTTGTGTGAGGTCCAAGGTGTGCTTTGAGCTTTAGTAAGGTTTCTTTTATGTATATAGGTGCCCTTGTATTTGAAGCATAGGTTTCCTGTAGGCAGCAAAATGCTGGATCCTCATTACATATCCAGTTTGTTAATCTGTGTCTTTTTATTGAGGATTTAGTCCATTGAGGTTGAGAGACATTAAGGAATAGTGATTTTGCTTCCTCTTATATACATATTTGGATGTGAGATTATGTTCGTGTGCTTGTCTTCTCTTTGTTTTGTTGCAAGACGATTAGGTTCTTGCTTTTTCTATGGTGTAGCTTGCCTCCTTGTGTTGGGCTTTACAATTTATTATCCTTTGTATGGCTGGATTTGTAAAAGTTGTGTGAATTTGGTTTTGTCATGGAATATCTTCGTTTCTCCATCTATGTTAATTGAGAGTTTTGCTGGATACAGTAACCTGGACTGGCACTTGCGTTCTCTCAGGGTCTGTATGACATCTGTCCAGGATCTTCTGGCTTTTATAGTCTCTGGTGAGAAGTCTGGTGTAATTCTGATAGTTCTACCTTTATACATTACTTGACCAGTTTCCATTACTGCTTTTAATATTCTTTCTTTGTTTTGTGCATTTGGGGTTTTGACTGTTATGTGACGGGAGAAGTTTCTTTTCTGGTCCAATCTATTTGGAGTTCTGTAGGCTTCTTGTATTCCTATGGGTATCTCTTTTTTTAGGTTAGGGAAGTTTTCTTCTATGATTTTGTTGAATATATTTACTGGTCCTTTGAGCTGGGAGTCTTCACTCTCTTCTATACCTATTATCCTTAGGTTTGATCTTCTCATTGAGTCCTGGATTTCCTGTATGTTTTGGACCAGTAGCTTTTTCCGCTTTACATTATCTTTGACAGTTGAGTCAATGATTTCTATGGAATCTTCTGCTCCTGAAATGCTCTCTTCTTTCTCTAGTTTTCTGTTTTATGATTGTATCTACAGCTCCTTGTCTCTTTCTTTTTTTTTCCCAGGGTTGTATCCCTTTGGGCTTTCTTCATTTCTTTTCTATTTCCATTTTCAGTTCCTTCACCTGTTTGATTGTGTTTTCCTGTAATTCTTTCATGGATTTTTGTTTTTCCTCTCTAAGGGCTTCTACTTGTTTATTTGTGTTTTTCTGCATTTCTCTAATGGAGTTCTTTGTCTTTCTTAAAGCCCTCCATCATCATGAACAAATGTGATTTTTAAATCTAGATCTTGCTTTTCTGGTCTGTTTGGATATTCAGTGTTTTCTTTGGTAGGAGAATTGGGGCTCCCAATGATGCCAAGTATTTTGGTTTCTGTTGCTTTGGTTCCTTAATCTTGCCTCTTGCCATCACGATTGTCTCTGATGTTACCTTGTTCTGCTCTTTCTGACATTGGTTAGACCGTCTTATAAGCCTGTGTGTCAGGAGTGCTGCAGACATGTTTTCCTGTTTCCTTTCAGCCAGTTACGGGAACAGAGTGTTCTGTTTTCGAGCGTGTAGTTTTTCCTGTCTATAGGTCTTCAGCTGTTCCTGTGGGCCTGTGTCCTGAGTTCACCAGGCAGGTGACTTAGAGCAGAAAAGTTGGTCTTACCTGTGGTCCCGAGTCTCAAGTTTGGTGGTGGGGTGTTGTTTATGAACTCTCTGGGAGGGCAGCAACCAGCAGGACCTGCGCCGCCCTTTCCAGGAGCTCCTGTGCACCAGGGTCCCAGATGGTGTTTGGTATTTTCCTCTGGAGTCAGAAGTGTGTGCAGAGTGTAGTGTCTTCTGGCTTCCCAGGCTTGTGTGCCTCTCTGAAGGTTTAGCTGTCCTTCCCACGGGATTTGGGTGCAGAGAACTGTTAATCCAGTCCCTTCAGGTTCTGGCGGTGTCTCTGGCGCAGGGGACCTGCAGCTCCAGTGCCCCTATCTACCGTTTCCCAGGGGCCGTATACAGTTTCCTCTTGGGCCAGGGATGTGGCCAGGGGTGGGCAGTATTTGTGGTCTCTTCCACTCTGCAGTGTCAGGATTGTCCACCTGTCTGGGCGGTGAGCTCTCTCTCCCACGGGGTTTCATCATGTATTTCTTTTTTTCTTTTTTTTTTGTCTTTTTTTTATTAACTTGAATATTTCTTATATACATTTCGAGTGTTATTCCCTTTCCCGGTTTCTGGGCAAACATCCCTTCCTCCTCCCTTCCTTATGGGTGTTCCCTCCCCACCTCCCCCATTGCCGCCCTCCCCCGACAGTCTAGTTCACTGGGGGTTCAGTCTTAGCAGGACCCAGGGCTTTCCCTTCTACTGGTGTTTTTTCTAGGATATTCATTGCTTCTTTTGAGGTCAGAGTCCAGGGTCAGTCCATGTATAGTCTTTAGGTAGTGGCTTAGTCCCTGGAAGCTCTTGTTGCTTGGCATTGTTGTACATATGGGGTCTCAAGCCCCTTCAAGCTCTTCCAGTTCTTTCTCTAATTCCTTCAACGGGGGTCCTATTCTCAGTTCAGTGGTTTGCTGCTGGCATTGGCCTCTGTATTTGCTGTATTCTGGCTGTGTCTCTCAGGATCGATCTATATCCGGCTCCTGTCAGTCGTCATGTATTTCTTTAAGGGAGTTATTTATGTCCTTTGTAAAATCTTCTGTCATCATCATGAGGTGTGATTTTAAATCCAAATCTTGCTTTACTGGTATGTTTGGATACCCAATATTTGCTTTGGTGGGAGAACTGGGCTCTGATGATGCCAAATAATCTTGGTTTCTGCCGCTTAGTTTCCTGTGCTTGTCTCTCACCATTTGGTCATCTCTGGTGTTAACTTGTTTTATTGTCTCTGACAGTGGCTTGACCCTCCTGTAAGCCTGTGTGTCAGCACTCCTGTAGACATGTTTTGGGTTTGGGTTCAGAGAGCTGTGGGACCAGGTCAGCTCTGGGCACAGGGAGAAACCAGAGGGTCCTGTCCCCGACTGTTCCTGTATTTGGGTGTCCTGAGGGCTACAGGCAGGTTGCTTGGAGCAGAGGTCTTACCTCTGCTCTCAAGTGTTTCAGTGCTCCTGGTGACTGGTTTTCAACTCTGAGTGCAGGCAGACACTAGAAGGATTCTCTTCCTGACTGCTCCTAGGTTCCTGTGTCCAGAGGCCTCCATGAGGTTTCTTCCTGGGCCAGGAATGTGAGCAGAAATAGTGGTCTCCCCTGAGCTCTCAGGATTGTCCTCATTTCTGAGAGTCCAGCTTTCCCCCCCAAGATTTGGATATAGAGAGGTGTGGGACTGGGACAGCTCTGGGAACAGGCAGAAACTGGAAGGCCACAATTTAATTTTTCCTTCATCTTTATTAACTTGAGTATTTCTTAGTTACATTTTGAGTGTTATTCCCTTTCCCGGTTTATGGGCCAACATCCCCCTAACCTCTCCCCCTCCCCTTCTTTATGGGTGTTCCCCTCCCCATCCTCCTCCATTACCACCCTCCCCTCCAACAATCACGCTCACTGGGGGTTCAGTCTTGGCAGGACCAAGGGCTTCCCCTTCCACTGGTGCTCTTACTAGGCTATTCATTGCTACCTATGAGGTTGGAGCCCAGGGTCAGTCCATGTATAGTCTTTGGGTAGTGACTTAGTCCCTGGAAGCTCTGGTTGGTTGGCATTGTTGTTCATATGGGGTCTCAAGCCCCTTCAAGCTCTTTCAGTCCTTTCTCTGATTCCTTCAACAGGGGTCCCATTCTCAGTTCAGTGGATTGCTGCTGGCATTCGCCTCTTTATTTGCTGTATTCTGGCTGTGTCTCTCAGGAGAGATCTACATCCGGTTCCTGTCAGCCTGCACTTCTGTGCTTCATCCATCTTATCTAGTTTGGTGGCTGAATATGTATGGGCCACATGTGGGACAGGCTCTGAATGGGTGTTCCTTCTGCCTCTGTTCTAATCTTTGCCTCCCTATTCCCTGCCAAGGGTATTCTTGTTCCCCTTTTAAAGAAGGAGTGAAGCATTTGCATTTTCATCATCCTTCTTGAGTTTCATGTGTTCTGTGCATCTAGGGTAATTCAAGCATTTGGGCTAATAGCCACTTATCAATGAGTGCATACCATGTGTGTTTTTCTGTGATTGGGTTACCTCACTCAGGATGATATTTTTCAGTTCCATCCATTAACAGCTGAATAATATTTCATTGTGTAAATGAAACACATTTTCATCATCCATTCATGACTTGATAGGCATCTTGACCAGTTCTAATTTCTGCCCGTTATGGATAGAGCAACAATGGACTTGGATGAGGAAATATCTGTAGTAAAAGGGAGAGTCTGTCCGGGACACTTTCAAGAGTGGTGTAGCTGGAGTATTGTGGTAGCTCTCGTTTCAACTTGTTGAGAATCTGCCACAGTGTTTCCCGTAGTGACTAGACCTGTTTGCACTTCTGTCAGCCATGATGAATAAGTGCTCTCATTCTGCTGTGATTTGCTTTATTGACCTTGGCCATTCTGTCTGGGGTAAGATGAAATCTCAAAGTAGTTTCTTCCCCCTCTTCCTCTTTCCTTCTCTTTTTCTTTTGAGGAGTTTCTTTTGAAACAGCTCTCTTGGTCTTCTGTCTCTCCCAATGTCTCTGTGATGTTCCTTGAGCTTTAAATACAGAGGTTGTTTTAAAGTTTATTTACTAGGGACAGTTGCACCACAGTCAGTTGATCTCTGCATTTGACTAGTTGTATCTTTCTGTAATGATCTCAAAGGAGCTTCTTTGATGAAGGGTCAGAGATGCACTTACCTGTGGAGAAGTTCGACTTTTTTTTTTTAAAAGTACTTTATGTGTATGAATGTTTTGCCTACATGTATGTCTGTGTACAACTTTCATACCTGGACCCTTCTGAGGCCAGAAACGGGTATCAGGTCTCCTGGGAGATGTGAGATACTATGTTGGTACTCAGAATTGAACTCAAGTCCTTTGGAAGATCAGCCAGTGCTCTTTGAACCATTTTTCCAGCCCCTCTCCCCATTCTGCATGGGGTTTATAATATGTATGAAAGGAATATGAATGAACAGAAATGTATGAACAGAATAGCCCAAGGGTTCAGGGTGTTATCTTCTACCTTTGGATTCTCATGTGTCACATGGAGTGGTACAACATCATTAGAAGACTGACTGTGATAAGTTAAAGATGTAATGTATGAAAGACGTACACTATGAACTCTAAAGCAATAATGAAAAGGGCAAACAGCCAGTAGTCCAAGTGAAGCCATAAACGTGCCTGATAAGTTAAAGATTTATACTTTGTACCTCTATAGTGGTGACAACAACCACAGAACAGGGACCCATGGCTAATAGGCAAGATAGTAAAATGGAACCATGAAAAGTACTTAAGACAAAAGAATATAAGAAAAGAGGGAATAAGCGGGGAGAGAACATATAGGACAAACAAATTGCATTTAGCAGTATTCTGCTAGCAGAACACTGGATTCCTGGCAGCTAGGATGAGGGTCTTAAAACTGACACCCACAGCAACACATCAACAAGGCCACACTTACTCCTGCAAGGCCACACTTCCTAATAGTGCCACTCCCTGATCCAAGCATGTCCAAACCCTGACACAGGATAGGATAGCATAGCAACAATATTTTTAAACCTTGCAGCTTTGTGAACTAGGGAGTTTATTGGAGGTAACTTTCAGGAGCACAAGTAATTCAAAGGCAGCTGTATTCCCACTACTTCCCGAACTCACTCTGGCATAGGCTATGGTTCATCAAAGCTGTATCTTTGACACAACTTGTAGGTGGTTACACTGGAGAGCACCTCTATCCAGATCAGAAGATGCTTATTGCTTACATAACTCAGAGGGGGCCTGCGAGTTCTATAACCTTTTTCTTTCTAATTTTTAAAAATTTATTTATTTAATTATTTATTTAATTATTTATTTATGTATTTATTTATTTACCCCAGAACTTATTCCCCTCCTGGTCCACCCCCCCTGACAGTTCCACATCCCATACTGCCTCATCCCCACCCATGTCTCTACAAGGATGTTTCCATCCCACCAGACCTCTAAACTTCCTGGAGCCTCCAGTCTCTTGAGGGTTAGGTGCATCTTCTCTGATTGAACCCAGGCCCCCAGACCCGGGAGTCCTCTGCTGTATATGTGTTGGAGGCCTCATCTTAGCTGGTGTATGCTGCCTCATTGGTGATCCAGTGTCTGAGAAATCTTGAGGGTCCAGGTTAATTGAGTCCTCTTACAGGGTTGCCCGCCTCCTTAGCTTCCTCCAGCTTTTCTCTAATTTAGTCAGAGGGATCAGCAGCTTCTGTTCATTGGTTAAAGGCACATATATGCATCTGACTCTTTCAGCTGCTTGTTGGGTCTTTCTGAGGGCAGTCATTATAGGTCCCGTTTTGTGAATGCCCCATAGCCCTAGTAATGGTGTCAGGTCGCGGCGTCCCCTTGAGCTGGATCCCACTTTGGGCCTGTTGCTGGGCTTTCTTTTCCTCAGGCTCTTCTCCATTCCCATACCTGAAGTTCTTTCAGATAGGAAGAAACATGAGTCAGAGTTTTTAATGTGGAATAGCCACACCATTCCTCACTTGATGCCCTGTCTTTCTGCTGGAGGTGAGCTCTACAAGTCCCCCCTGCCACTGTAGGGCATTTCATCCAGGGTCACCCCCTTAGAGTCCTGAGAGTATCTCACTTCTCAGATCTCTGGTACATTCTAGAGGGTCCTCCCAACCTCCTACCTCCAGAGGTCACCTGTTTCCATTCTTTCTTTGGGCCCGCAAGGAATTCTATAACTTTTTGAGTTTTCTGAGCCTTATGCCTTTCTGTAACTCCTGTGTTTCTTTCATCCTTCCTCCTGGGAGAGAATGTTTCAAGTCACAGGAAAATGCTGCATGGCATGTCTAAAGACCCTTGCGTTTAAAGGCTTGGTCCCAGGCTGATGCTATTGAGAGGTGATAGGGCCTTTAAGAGGAGGACTCAATGGGAAGACCTCATGGTTGTTTTCACTCTTAGCGAGGAGTGGGTTCCCAGTCTCTTCCTCTTCTTTTCTGGGTGAGGCTGTGAGGTAACTGATTTTGATCTGCAACATGCTTTTGTTAAGATATGCTGCATGCCCCGGCTCTATCCTTAGCATCCTCACCTCAGTGAAAGGAACTGACCTGCACATATGTTAAACTGGTTTTTAACAGTTACAAAAACAATCTGGAGGAGTAATTACATTCCAGCCCATACTGCTGGAAGAGCGGATATCCATGATCCAAAGAAGGGACAGTGACCCACACTTATCGCCATATGCGAACATTGACTTGAAACACACTACAAACTGAAATGAAACCCAAAACTATAAAACTTCTGGAAGTGCCATGCATTTGTGGATCGGTGTAGGGAAGAAATTGACTACAGAATTCATGAAAATAATGGTAAATGGGACTTTACAGCTCTATAAATGACACCGTTGCTGGGTGCCATGGTATATGCCTTCAATCTTAGCATCTGGGAAGCACAGACAGGGGAGTCACCGCAACTTTGGGGCCAGCCTGGTTTATATATCAAACATACGTGAGCCAGGGCTACACAGTGAAGGGAAATATTTGTTGTAACTTGAGATGCGCCCTCTAATTTGAAATGTTTGCTTCCGTGTCCATTTATCAACTTACCGATTATTCTAAAAGGAGGTTTAAAGGAGGGGCTGTGACTCAGTTGATAGAGTGATTGCTTAGCATTCAGGAAGCTGGGATATAATCCCCAGGACCCCATAAACTTGGTGGTGGTGCCCACTTGCCTCAGCATATGGAGGTAGAGGCAGGAGGATCAGTTCACGATCACTTTTGGCTACAAAACAAATTCGAGGCCAGTGTGGAATAAAAGACCTCTCATTTCAAAAAGTAACAAAATCCAACATTGCTCACGTTAAGAAGTCTCCACCACTTCCTGTATTATCCAAATGGCATGAAAATGGGTAATAATAGAATTGGTTAGATCGGGCTACCAACTTACATGCCTTGGTAAAGTTATGCCTTCAAAACTCCTTGTTTAAGATGTGAAGTACTTTCTTTGTTGTTGCTGTTTGATTTTTTTTTTTGTAGGTGATGAGGTGGTTGATTCTCCCTCTTCTGCCTTTCCCCATTGTCTAAGAGTGGAGTGAGCAGACAATGAAAGGCAACAAAGAACTTTACCTCATGGAAATAACTATTTAAACAGGAAGTCAACATTCCGAGAGCCCATGGTGGCAAAAGGATGCTTACCACAAGACATGGTGGACTTTACAGGGCTGTGCTCCTGATCTTCTGTCTTTGGTAAGTCTCTACAGCTGGAGCCAGTTTCAGGAATGAATTCTTATCTTTAGCTGAGGGATGGGGTCTTAGAGGCAGAGGCAGGAATGAGTACTGCTGTTTGTGGCTGGTGCAGCCAGCGCCATCTTTCCTGCTTCACCACCGAGGCAAAGGGCAGGTCAGCTCTCTTTCCTGCAGAGGCCTGCACTCACACAATCTGGGCCAGCTATCCTGCACCCAGGTCACCAGGGCCAGCTCTCCGGCATTGCCCCAACAAGAGACAGGGTCAGCTTACCAGAACTCCACAGCTGATGAGGGGCAAGGGTCTCTCTTACTCTCACATCCTCAGGGCTAGTTCTTCTGAGTTTTGGGGAGACAGAGTCTCACTATGTAGCCTTGACTGGATGGAACTCACTATGTAGACCAGGCTAGCATGCAATTTGCAGAGACCCACCTGCCCCTGCCTCCTGAAGGCTGGCATTAAAGGCACGCATTCCACCACAGAGTCAGACACGTTTATGTGTGTAGCTGGTGCTGTGATTTATTTCTCTAAAGCTGCCACTGTGAACTCTGGCAACAAATCTGTTGAAGTTCTGCTGTGGGCCCTTTGTTTCTGTGCTTACAAGTGGGAGATCCTAAATGAAAGGCAAATTACATAACATGACTTACACAACCATTTCCTCTGTGGCCACTCTGTGTACACTACTAAATGCTTACAAAATGCTTTAAATATTTTCCTTTTAAAAGTTCTCTCTCCCCCTCTCTCTCCCCCTCTCTCTCTCTCCCTCTCTCTCTCTCTCTCTCTCTCTCTCTCTCCCCTCTCTCTCTCTCTCTCTCTCTCTCTCTCTCTCTCTCTCTCTCTCCCTCTCCCCCTGCCTCCTTTCCCATCCCATGCATGTGTGTGGTGTATGTGTTTATGCTTCTGTGTAGCGGCCAGGTGGTGATGTTACCATCTCCCTCAGTTATTTTCTACTTAATTAATTTAAATAATTTGAAACAGTCTTTCACTGCACCTGAAGCTCATCATTTCAGCTAGGCTGGCTGATTGGCCAATGAGATCCATGGATCTGTCTCCCTCTGCCTGTTCCATCCTTCCAATGTGGGTCTTGCAGGTATTTATGTTCCACATCCATGCCTAGCTTTTATGTGGATGCTGGAGACCCAAACTTAGGTCCTTGTGCTTTGGAGGCCAGTACATTTCTGACTGAACTATTTCCCCAACTCCTCTTGACCTTTTCGCTGACCTTTTAAGACTATAAAACAATGGATGTCATCATGAAGTTTTCCCACAGATCACACTTAGCTCCTCTACTACCCTGTCTCTGTGAGGATTGAACACATGGTTTCACTTATGGGTATGGTGTTACAGCACTGAGCCCCAAACCCCTCACTGTTGTCAGAGTCTAGGTGTGGTGGTTTGAATGAGAATGGCTCATAGGCCCATATGTTTGAATGCTTGGCCCCCAGTTTCTGGAACTGTTGGTGAAGGACTAGGAAATGTGGCCTTTGTAGAGGTGTGTCATCAGGAGTGGGCTTTGAGGTTTCAAAACCTCACACCATTCTCACTTACTGGTTCTCTCTCTCTCTCTCTCTCTCTCTCTCTCTCTCTCTCTCTGCCTTATGCTTGGAGATACAGATTAAACTCTCAATGACTGCTCATCAGCATGCCCGCCTGCCAGCCGCCATGCTCCTTGCCATGATGGCCATGGACTCTTAACCCTCTGGAATTGCAAGGAAAGCCCCAATAAACTCTTTCTTCTATAAGTTGCCTTTGTCATGATGTCTCTTTGCTGAAATAGAAAATAAACTAAGATACCAGAAAAAAATGGTCTACAATTGTGATATATAATCAACTCTTAAAGTTTTGATTTTGAGATAGGGTCTTTCTAAGTTACCCAGACAAGGATTGATGTTTAATCTCAGCCTTTCTAATGCTGAGATGAGAAGCATGGGCTGCCTGCCTGTCCTTGGCCCTCTCTTTCTTAATGACACTTCATTTCTCTTTAATGGAGAGAGAGAGAGAGAGAGAGAGAGAGAGAGAGAGAGAGAGAGAGAGAGAGAGAGAGAGAGAGAGAGGAGGTAGCACCCCTTCTTGTGATGTTCAGCCAATGCCTTTCTGGATCGTGGACACAACCTTGAAGAAGTGCACTTCAGTGACCTAGGGGGAAGGTCAGAAAACCATGGTGATTTCAGGCACAGACTCTGTACTTTCCTGACCTTGGCACCGTGTCACCATCAACTTCACTGACACCAGGACCTTGCTCCTGCCAGGCTGGGTGATCTGGCGCTGAAGTCCAGCTCAGGGTTCCCAGTGGGAGCCATGAAGTGCATTCCATGCAGACACTGGTGCAGTCTTCACATTTTGGAGAGGTATATTGCCTTCACCTATTAATAGACAGAAGTACAGAGAGGTTAAGAGCATTTTCAAAGGTCACACAGTGGATTAGAACTACAATGCACACATGATAGCTACTTTCTAAACATGACCATCAAGTCCTTGAAATGTTCCAGATGTGGTAGCACACATCTGTAGTCCCAGCAGTGGACAGGCCAGAGGAGAACATTATAAATTCAAGGCCAGCCTGGGATATAAAGGGAGACCTTGTCTAAGACAAACAGATGAAGAGTCCAACCAATGCATTTAAAACGTTTGATGGTTTGAACCTATTTACTTCAGAAGTTGAGGCAAGTTGACCTCAAGTTAAAGGCCAGTCTGAGCTGTAAAGGGAGACCTAAAACAGATAGTTGAATATGGTATCACGAACCTGTAATTCTTACACTTGGGAGGTAGAGGCAGAAGGACCAGGAGTTCAAAGCTAACCTGTGATACAAAGCAACTGAGAAGAAGGATTTATTCTCTCTTAGTTTCATTTGCAGGGGAGGTATGACAGTTGGGGCTTTGGTCTAGATGTGGGAGCTTGTGGTTGTTTCTATATATGGCAGATGGAACAAGGAGGAGGAAGAGGATATATGTTTATATGTAGTGGAGTTGTGACTCATTAGGTTGACTCCAACAATCTGCGTCTTTCTTGCAAGCTTTTCCTCTAAGTGTCCTGCCACCTCCTACCCCAGTAATATCAGTTAGGGTACAAAGTGTTGAAACATGAACTTCTGAGACAGATTTCACATTCAAATAGAACACATTATGAATAGATTAATGTTATCATTGTAGTGGTGGGCTGGTGAAGAATGTTCAATTCCTTTCAGCAAGATGGAAGGTCAGAGAACTTCATGTGCTATGAACAAATCAGAAGGATGAAGGGGACCATTTGTCATTAGACACAGTGTTCAGAGACTATCTTTGTTAGGGTCACTATTTCTGTGATAAAACCTCACAGCAGAAAGCAACTTGGGGAAAAGGGTTTATTTTGCTTGCACTTTACAGTTTGTCAGACAAGGAAGTCAGGGCAGGAAGACAAGGCAGGACCCTGGAGGCAGGAGCTGATGCAGAGGCCATGGAGGGTAGCTTCTCACTGACTCGCTCATTAGGGCTTGCTCAGCCTGATTTCTTACAGAACCCAAGACTTTCTTACAGAAGTCCAGGGGTTCAATTTCCCACAGTGGGTTGTGTCCTCCCTCATGCAATCACTAATTAAGAATATGCTCTTCAGGCTTGCGTGTAGTGTGATCTTATGGATCCATTTTCTCAATTCAAGTTCTCTCCTCTCAAATGACTCTAGCTTGTATCATGTTGACACAAAAGTTAGCTAGCCCAGAGACCCAGGGGCCCCAACTGCTTCTCTGCCAGGTTTCAGCCTCTCTCTCCATTTGACTCCTGAGCCTCACTGCTCCTGAATCTCTTGCCTTTCCTTTCTTTTCCTCCCCATTCTCCCACCTGTGGCTATCATGGGCCAGAGAGTGAAATGGGGACTCTGCATCTGTAGACTTTTCAAAGACAGGGACAGGGAACCAACAGACAGAGACAAGCACAGGATCATGGGATACTATTCTTGTCAACTCAAACATAATCACATGTACCCAGGACACAAAGAACATACAGAGAAGCCTCCATAATTTAAGATTATACATGGAAATACACCCTAGACATGCAAGAATAGACCACCCAGTGCATCTAGACTCAGACAAAGAAATATACATCTGTACGTTTATATCAGAAATGATCTTTCACATAGAAAAAGCATATAGCATGCACACACACACACACAATCCCATGCCCTAGTCAGTAAACAGAGCTGACAAAACTGAGCTGACAAGTGCACACCCATCCCCATAAAACAAGAGGCCTTACTCCCAGTGCCCTTTTGTCCTGTGTATCTGTTTCGTGGTGTCCTTGCCAACATCTATGGTGTGGGTAAGGGAATGAGGAGTGAATAGCCAAAGCAGGAGGCGTGAACATCTGAAGTTGCATAACTGAGTGGAGAGGCGGATTCAGCATAAAAGATCCTGCTGGAGAGCATGCACTGTAGTCTACCGTGGTTACACCAGGACCATGGAGCCCAGTATCTTGCTCCTCCTTGCTCTCCTTGTGGGCTTCTTGTTACTCTTAGTCAGGGGACACCCAAAGTCCCGTGGCAACTTCCCACCAGGACCTCGTCCCCTTCCCCTCTTGGGGAACCTCCTGCAGTTGGACAGAGGAGGCCTCCTCAATTCCTTCATGCAGGTGAGACATTCACAGGGCCTGGCCCTCCTCTTGGAGGTTCCCGTGTTTCCTCTTGGAGGTCACTCAGCAGGAAGAGCAAGGGACTCCTTCCAGGGTGTAGGTTCAGGTGGGAAGGTTGCTAAGGGGAGGGTAAGATGCTTATTGTGGTGGATGGCAAATCTTGCTATGTTGGAATTGTGTGGGGGCACTGTACTTGGAGGGCAAGCGGTGTAGAGGTGTTGAGGTATAAGCGGTAGAATTTCACTCCTTGGGGTTTGTCCATTCCAGAAGAGAAAGAAAACTAGCAGAGGCATCAACATTCAGGTTTGCTTCTGCCAACAAGAGGTGTTCCAGGACAAAGGGAAAGAGAGGCAGGACAGGAGGAGGGATGGGTGGGAATGTTTATTCCAGCAGCTGGCTTGGCATTTACCTACCAGCTTCTATGTTGGTGCTTTGTACATGGAGTTTCACATTTAATTACCACTTACTAATAATCAGTATCCGTGATCCTACCTGAGATCTGAGTGATCTACCCTTTTGTCTGCCGCCGTGGCTGTGGAGATTATACTCTTGAACCTTGTATTTGTTACCCCCAGCTTTTAAAAGATTCCCGCTCCCCAACATCAATGGCAAATTCAGTTATGTTAATTTAGTTTTTGACACGGGGTCTCTCTCTGTGTTTTTTTTTTAAAGGTTGGCTCCCAACTCATGATTCTCCTGCCTTAGCCTCCGAATGACAAGTGTGTCACCTCACCCTGCCACATGTGTTTTAAACACATGCATCCCATGTGTGAGAAACATCCTATTTGATTTATTTTAAGAAATCCACTGACAATTTAATGTACACATATGCTGGGTCTTGACATCTGTGATCCTCTCTCCTTTCCCTCTCTCTGCCTCAGAAACCCTTCATTTGGCCAACACTTCTCTTCCTACCTTGATGTCCCTTTTGGTTTTTACCCACTGAGTTTAGTTAGGGTCGTTTAGGGGTGGTTGATGTGGAGTTTATTTCTTGGAGACCGCTTAGTATGAAGACAAAGGATGGATGTTTTCTGAGCTCTAGGTTCAGGTGGGAGGGCTGGTGAATGAAAGGTGAGATGCTGGCAACTTCCTGATCACAGGTGGGGACTATTTGTCATAACTTGAACTCAGCAGTGACTATACCAAAAAGTAATTGACTCCCTCTCCCAGCCAGGGCCACCACTGCCCACAGACCTCCAGTGAGTGGTGGTAGCATCCACAATGCTGCATCTTTCCCCTGCAGTGAAGGTGATATTTTCTAATTAATTAATTAATTAATTTACTCGGGGGACACTTAAAGTCCCATGTTAACTTCCCACTAATTAATTAATTACTAAATTTGTTAATTAATTAATTTGGGTGTGCCTTATCCCTTCCCCTTCTCCTCTGAAGGAGTGGAGGCTTCCTGGTTATCCTCCCCACCCTAACACATCAAGTCTGTGTGGGGCTAGGCACACCCTCTTCCACTGTGACCAGACAAGGTAGCCCAGCTAGAAGAACATATCCCATTGACAGGCAACAGTTTTTGAGATAGCCCCCGATCTGGTTGTTTGGGACCCACATGGAGACTGAGCAGCACCTCTGCTATGCATGTGCTGGGAGGCCTAGGTCCAGCTTGTGTATGCTTTTTGGTTTCTAGTTCAGTCCACCCCCTCCCAAAGGGTCCAGGTCAGTTCACTGTGTTGGTCTTCTTCCTGTGGAGTTTCTATTCCATTTGGGGCCCTCAATCCTTCCCCCAACTTTTCTATAAGACTTCAGGGCCCCACCCAATTTTTGACTGCAGGTCTCTGCACCTGTTATAGTCAACTGCTGGGTGGAGTCTCTCAGATGACAATTAAGATAGGCTCCTCTCTGCAAGCATAACAGAGTATCATCAATAGTGTCAGGGATTGGTGCTTGCCCATGGGATGGGTGTCACGTTGGGCTGGTTATTGGTTGGCCATTCCCTCAGTCTCTGCTCCGTCTTAGTGACAGTGATCTTAATGTCATAAACACACAGGGCTCTTAGGGTCTGGGAAATGTGCAGTTGGCAGGAAATCAGATCCTATACCAACTGTGATGTTTGGTCTGGTTGCCTTTCTCACTATGTATTTTGAACAATAATAAATTCCATGCTTGACTGTACAGCAGTAATTGTGGCAGGATCAGAGAGTGAGGCTGCATCCCTGACACCCAAGAGGTGACAGTATGGTTAGAGATATAGAATAAACACATAGAGCTTTAGACATGTCACCCACTCACCTGGATGATACAGAACACAGGCAAAAGAAGAGGATGTTTCCCCCTAAGGTCTATTCTTATTTTTTGTGCACGAGTGTTGCCTGCATGTGCACCATGTGCATTACTGGTGCTCAAAAAGAGTGTAGGATCCCCTGGAAATGAGTTACAGGTTGTGAGCACCATGTGGGTGTTGAAAATTGAACCCAGGGCCTCTGAAAGAATAGCAAATGCTTTTAAACATCAAGCTGTTTTTCCAGCTCCTATACCAATTGAGCTTTAGGATCATCCGAGGTCCATAAAGGTTTATATAAGAGATAAAATCAAATTCCCAAAGACTCTCTGGACTGAGAATAAATGGGGGAAAAGAAGCTGTTTCTGGGGAGCAATGAGGAACAGATGAGGAAGGAGCAAGTCAGGGTGAACAAGAGCATGATGTAATGGAGGAATGGTAGATGTCGAATTTTGGGGTCATAAGGAGGAACGGGTCTGACTGAAACCAAGAATAGTTAGAAGAGAAACGGTCCACCTAAACCAGCAAGATAGAGTTTCCTGGTGCCTTTGTCTGCTTTCTGTTGTTATAACAATAAGCAAGAGGTCTTTTTTAAAATAAGGAAGTATATGGACCTAGAGTGATGGCTCAGGGGTTAAGAATCCTTGCTGCTTTTCCAGAGGGTCCAGATTGGTTTCCTGTGTCCAGATAGGATAGCTAACAACTGAATGTACCTTCATCTCTAGAGGATCTGACATTTCCCCCTGACTTTTGGGAGTACCCACACACATGTAGCATGCACACACACACACACACACACAAATGACAGTTCAAAGCTAGGAGGTTTATTTATCTAATAATCATTGACATTGATAGTTTAAGATCAAGTACTCCTTTGGTCCAGCCTCTGGTGAGGACCCTCTGCATGTGTCACAACATAGTGAAGAGGAGAGAAGAGAATCTGTCACACGTAGAAGGGGCTAACCATGTGGGGTGGCCTTGTTCTTTAATAATCAATTTTCCAAGCATCCAACCCTCTCTGCTTGTCCAGTATTGAGGTATTCTCTGGATCTGCCCTGAAGATCCAATGCCTCTCGCTAGGCTGAAGGCTCAACCACCTCTCATCACAATCACTTTGGGGACTGAGCCTCCAGCATGTGAACCCATGGAGGACACTTAAAGCATGTTCAAGGCATAGTACATGGAACAGGCAACAGCAAAGGGCAGCTGGTCCAGACAGGTGGCTTTGGATACCAAGTAGTGGTGGTGTTCCAGGAGCCCCAGGAGAAACCAGCTTGGCTGTCATAGCATGCTGTGGTTGAGCCAGGAGCCTGACTCAAATACAGCAGCTTATAAGGGCCATGTCAGCTCCATGAGTTCTAGCTCAATTCCAAATTGCTTGTTTTTGCTCATGTACTGATGGGCCTGGGTTTTCTGGTATGCCATCTGGAACGTTCTCTGGAATCCTTAGCTGTGGCTCAAGAAACCGAGAGCTACTCTCCCAGGTGACTGTGTTGTTGTAAGTTATCATGTGGGCTTTAATCAAGTATGTGTTATTGAGAATGATTTTTTTCTTTTTTCTTTTTCGGAGCTGGGGACCGAACCCAGGGTCTTGCACTTGCTAGGCAAGCGCTCTAGCACTGAGCTAAATCCCCAACCCTGAGAATGATTTTTAAAGTGTGATGAAATTCTGTTGGCCAGGAGTAGAGAAACAAGCCTAAGGGTTAGCTTCCAACCACTGCCAACTTTTGCACTAAAAACATTCAACTAAAAAGGTTTGCTTTTCTAAGTCTTTACATCATTTTGAAGCTCAAGGATGATTTTACTAGGATTTGAGAGGAAAACACTAAGGCAGGCAATTTGTTAATCTTGGCAGCTGCCAGAGGAGGAAGTAGGAGATGAGGAGGAGGGGACTCCATGTTGTTTTCGGGCTGCCACCTGGTGAAAGAGTGTGTGTAAGAGGTCTAGTTTCAGAGAAAAGGAGAAAAAGCACAGAGTATCAAGGAAAGCAGATCCAGCATTTGATAGAGATCCAGAAGAAGCAGACAAACAAGAAAGAGAAGGACAAGTGATGATTCTTCTGAGGGAGGGCTAGAAAAGTTGCCGACAGAAGTTCTCCATGCAGCTACACCAAGGGCAGGCCTCCTGGGAAAGATAAACACGCCCTCTCAGCAAGGGAAAGATTATTCCTCCCATCTCCTTATGGTGTAGGTGAGTCAGTCTTCCCAGGGCTTGTCTCATGGCTAGGTGATTGATAGGGCCATCTTAATTAACTCTTAAGGGAGGAGACAAATCTTTGGAGCAGGTAAGAATATCATGTCTGCACTCATGACTAGAGAGAGGAGGGAGGAGAGAGGGAGGAGGGAGGAGGGAGGAGGGAGGAAGAAGGGAAGAGGGAGGAGTGAAAGTATTGTAAACTGCTTTTAAGACTCCTTAACATTATCTTCTCAAGAATGGGAACTTCGAAATAGTTTTGGAAATGGGATGCAGTTTGGTGGTTGGTAGACCCATTTCCAAAGCTGCCCAGTGGTGACCTGTGTCTGGACAGAAGTTTCAGTCACACGTAACTCTAGAAAGAAGTGCTCCTTTAAAAGACATAAGAAACTGAGTGGTGATGGTGGAGAGCTGGCTCAGCATTTAAGAGCACTGGCTGATCCTTTGAGGACCTGGTTTTGATTCCCAGCATCCAAATAAAGGGCCCATAACCACTCTGCAAACAGCTGCAGGGGATTCGATGCCCTCTTCTGGCCTCTGTGAGTACTGCATGCATGTGGTGCACAGACACACATGAAGATAAAACACCCACACATGTAAAATAAGCAAAATCAAAGGAGGAGGAGCAGGAAATGGGGGGAGGAGGATGTGGCTGAGAAGGAGGAGGAAGAGAAACTAAGAACCAGAACATTGTCTGGGACTCCTGACATCCAGTGAGGATAATCTTGAAACTCTAGCCTTCAGGGTTCTTGCTCCAGGGTAACTAGTTTCTTTATCCTATCTCATCATCTCTTCTTAAGAGATCACTCTGTCATTAAGGACTGTGAGTGGCTGCTTACCTGGTATTTTCCTACAGGGTGGGGTTATTAAGTGTGACAGGGACCCTTCGAATGAATCAGTGGTTTTAACAACCAAGTGGAGGGAGGAAAACAAGGTCCTGACTGGAGTCTGGGTAGAGACATGATGGACAAGAGGCAAGAGAGGAGTGGGGAGAAGCGAACCGGAGACCTTAAGAGAAGAGACAGTGATCCCATGCTGCTGGGAGCAGGCATGAGTATACATACTCATTGCAAACATTACAAACCCTAGGCAGAGGACCAGGGGAAGTCAGAACACATGGCATTTTAAAATGTACAAATTAGGTGCTGGAGAGATGTCTGTGAGGGCCATTGGCTGCTCTTCTAGAGGACCCAAGTTCAATTCCCAACAGACACACACACACACACACGCACACACACCATGGCTCAAAACTGTCCTGATTCCAGTTTCAGGGTCTTTGGCTCCCTCTTCTGGTCTCTGAGGGCACTGCACTCATTTGTTGAATTTACAAACACCCAGGCACAAAACTCATACACTCATTATACTCCTGTGGTAGGCTCACAAGAACAGGCATTCCTTTCTGCTAATTGGACGCCTCATTAGGATTTTAAGTCTGGCTCTGAAAGAGCGTAGCCCTAAACGGGGGACGTGTCTCTCGCTCCAATTGTGGGATGGGGTGCCCCCAGGAACCACGAGTAGCCATTCTTAATGTAAAAGCACGAGGTAGCTTTATTAATCTAGATCCCGGTCTTAGGGATCCCGGTCGACACGATCTCACACAGGAGACAGAGGGAATCGACCCCAGCTTCCAAACTCGGGGTTTATATAGGGAGGTTAGGGGCATTCACGCTGGTACACACATGATTGGTCAATTCAAATGGTGCACAGTTACTTTCGTTTTTACATCAGCAAGGAGTTCGTGCTTTAGCAGCTTTAGGGGTGGCTTATCTCACTCAGGGGATGACACACTTCTGGGGAGTGGAGGAAGGGGAGGGGGTGGCTACGGATGGTCAATGTCCTTGGGGCTGATAGCTGGTCTGGCAGGTCCTATCTCTAACACCCTCTCAGGCACGTCCTAACTTTTTGAAATTTTAATTCTTCATTCCCCACTTCCTTTTGGGAGTAGTTCTAATCTTAGGACTACATGGAGAACTCAGCTTCATCTAGCATAACAGCTTGGTATTGTTGTCTTAACATGAGGATTCTAATCTGGACACTATCCAAGCCTATACACCAAGGTCATGACTAGCTTTTAGAACTTCTAAACTTATACAGGCTGTGATCCCTGAGGCACAGTCCCAAGAAGTATTAAGAGTACTAACATATGTAATGTTACATCATTTGTAATGGAAATGAAGCCTATCCCCACACCTATGTTGATAGAATCCAGGACAAACATGACTGAATTTCCCTCTAGGTCCCAGCTCTCAGCCCCAACAGCTAGTACACGGCTGGTGAGGGCTGAGAATTGACAGCTGTCAGGGTGGTCAGCAGCACCAGGTACAGTCCTTTCCAGCAAGGTTCGAATGTCTGGGCTCAGTGTAGCTGCAGTCTCAGACCTGGAACTCAGGGGTCTCCGGGGCATAGGCTGCTGTCAGCTGTGAGCAGATTTCTTTCTGTATCACCTGTAGGTCTTTTAGCCTGGCACACAAATCATTATTACTATGGCACTATGACATGTTGGTTCAGTAACATCATCTAATACAGTCAGGGGAGCTGAGGCCCCATATAAGATCTCAAAGGGGGTAAGGCTGAATCTGGAAGGGGTATTTCTTGCTCTGAAGAGAGCAAGAGGGAAGGAGTGTCACCCAGTCTGCGCCAGTCTCCATGGTCAATTTAATTTGGTCAGGGTCTCTTTTAAAATTTTATTTATTTACTCTACCTGTCCTGAACTTTGAGGTCTATAAATACAATGTAATTTCCAATCGACCTCTAAATACTTGGCCACACCCTGGCTTACCTTGGCAACGAAAGTAGGGCCGTTGTCTGACCAGATTACCTTGGGCACTCCAGACTGGGGAAGATTTCTTCCAGTATCTTCTTGATGACTATCGAGGCCGTCTCTTGCAGTTGTTGGCTTCACCAGGGCATCCAAGAGATGGTAAAGGCATCTGCAGCACTGATGTGCTGGGGGGTAGAAGTTCAGCCATCCCAGATGACATCGTGTTGTCCACCATGGCAGCACCCACTTGTCTCTGACCTTCATTCATGAAGAGAACTGTTCCCGTCTGTGGACAAGGTCCTCGGCTTTCAGCAGGGGTCAATCAGCCAGTCGCAGAGGTCTTTCCTCCATCCATGGGCTTCTGTCAGTACTTGACACTCGTGCTGTGGTGGCTCCAGGTCCAGATTGGGCAGCAAGGTGACCAGATTGTCCCCAACCGGTGGAGAATCTAGTCCATGGCAGCTGACCAGTGGTCCCATCTTTTGGGACACTCTATTCAAAGGCAGAACATCAGCCACTCTATCACAGTTTAAGTCCTGGATTGGGTGATAATTGTTAGTGCCCGGCTGGCAGGAACAGTGTGTTCCAAGCAGAACAGCGCTAAGCCACACACCTCCCAGCATCAGGTACTGGTGCACTGAGACAGGTCTTAAGCTCCACATTCACAGTCTGCAGATATGCATACACATGGCCTCACCCAGCTATTTCAGCCCCTGCAAGCCATTTTGGAGAGCAATTTTCTCATGAACAAGGGATAGGGGCAGTCAGAGATGACCATGAACTAGTGGGTTACCCGGCCCACGCCAAGGTCCACTGTTCTTCGGGTAGTCCATAAGTATTGTTTGTTGACAGTAGTAGCCCCCTGTACTCAAGGTCTTTGGATATTGGCCCACTGGGGGGCATAGGAGCACAGAGCATTGGGTCCCTGTATCCACACTTCCCTTCTATCTCTGTACATAGCCAGCACTCTAGGACCAAGAAGCTCTCCAGTGGCCCTCTTGTTCTTTTCTTGGGCAGTCCCTGACCCGTGTCCTTTTTTTTTTGCATTAGGCACACTGATCTTTAGCCAGGAATTCTCTTCTGTTGCCAGGTACTGTCTTCCTAGGTTCCCTAACTACTGTAGCCAGTATATGTTTCTCTCTCATCTTTTATCTCTCTTTAGCTCTCTAACTTCCTCTTCTTTTTGTCTCTTTTCTTCTCTAGCTTCCTGTTCTTTTTACCTTTCTTTCTTTTTTTCCAGTCTCTCTGCATCTTCTTCTACAGCTATTAGGTGCTGTCCACTTTTCTGCACAGACCCTGAACCACGCATCAACTTATTTTCTCTGCAACTTACAATAACGCTCTCAGTGACTTAGCTTAACCCTTCAAATTTCTGTAACTTTCTCTTCATATCTTTTCCTTATCTTAGCCAGATTGGTGGGGCATTTTCTAGCCCCTCAGAGACCCACCCTTGGAGCCTGGCGGCAGACCTGGCACTCCCTACCTTTGGGCGTATTGAAGTCAACAGGCAGAAGTGAGGGCCTTCCATCCGTGTCTGGAACATTCTTTCTGGCCTCCGGTAGGATTCCGTCTTTCCTCAGTGGTAAAGAAGACCTCTAACAGTTACTAACAAACATCTCAAATGGGATGGTGAGAAAACAAGAGAATCTTGTGAAGAGGGCTCTCTTCAGTGTCAGCTCTGTGGCTTTGCCTCTCAAGAGAACCAGCCTCCAAATGACACTAGGCTTCTAGTAACAACTAATAACAAAAGGATGGAGAGATGGTTAGAACCTGGGTGTTAGATGCCAGGTGGCTGACAAAAGAATCGTAACCAGTTCACCTGGGGCTATCAGGACCTCAGTAGCAGCCCTTTTACCAAACTGTCTCACTGGGTTTAAAAGCCCATGGAAAAGAAAACATTAAGCCTGACCTTGGCCACTGCCTGATAAGGCAGGCTCCCTTAAAGAACTTCTCTTAATGAACGCTCTCCTTCTGTGAGCAAATGTCAGAAATTCCTTTCTTGTTCTTGTTTTCCTTATAGTCCTCTCCCACTTCACTCTCAGCCTTTTTAGATCATTCTTCCTGTAGCATTTCTAACACAGCCTGTCCCTTTTTTTATAGCCTGTTGACAGCATTTCTGATCTTTTAGGCAGCTACACACTAAGTGTCAAACTGGCTGAAACTCCGCCTTTAAGATTCCTTACTCCCAAGCAAAATTTAAATCTTCCTCTAGCTTATCTCAGCTGGCTGCGAGCACAAGCACAGATAAAACACTGTTTTAAAAATTAACTTTGGCTATCAACCAACACACCGCCACTAGAGCGGGGTCCATAAGATTAAGTTTCTTACTCACTAAGCATTAAGGGGACCAAGTAAAACTCTTCAACGAACAAAGCAAAACATGATTTCAAACACAGTCGTCAGTCCAAATTCAAACACGAAAAAAAGCCAAAAAAGACACTCGACAATACCACAGAAAACAAACCAGACGAGCAAGACTAAAACAAAGCATCCTTGCCCAAACAGCAGCTTAACCTTAGCTGCTTCTGGGGTGAGACGAACCATCTGATATTACCTCCCAACAGAATTCCAGAGTATCCCCTTGCCCTAACATCCGTCCAATGGTCCACCATCAAAGACAAAGGGGTTATCACAGTCAGATCTTTTTGACTGCTAGTTGCCGGGTCCTCCTGACAAAGGCTGGCTCTCGGAACGTCTCTCACGCGTCCCAGAGCCTGCGCGATTGGGGCGTCCCCCGGTGAGCTTTCTAAAAAGGAAAAAAAAGAAAGAAAAAGACTATTTGGAGTAGGAAACCCTTCTACTCACAGGCGCCTGTCCAGAGCGGGAAACCCTTCCGCTCAAGTACACTCAAAAACGGGGCAGGAAACCCATCTGCCCAAGTGTACCGTCTGTCCGGGGCAGGAAACCCTTCCGCCCGAGTGCACTCAAATACGGGGCAGGAAACCCATCTGCCCAGATGTACTCGAAAACGGGGTGCACTCAAATTCGGGGTGGGAAGCCCTTCCACCCGAGCGCACCCAACTTAAACCTTAGACCATGGCACAATACACAGTATGAGAAGCACAACGTACACACACACACATACATACACATACACAGCGGCCGCTTTCAAAACTCACACCAATGTACCTCCAAGGGGCATTTGGGGTTCCGGGGGGTCACGCTCCGATCCCAGACGAGCCCCCAAATGAAAGAGTGTACCCCTAAATGGGGGACGTGTCTCTCGCTCCAATTGTGGGATGGGGTGCCCCCAGGAACCACGAGTAGCCATTCTTAATGTAAAAGCACAAGGTAGCTTTATTAACGAGATCCCGGGTCTTAGCGGGATCCCGGGTCAACACGTATCTCACACAGGAGACAGAGGAATCGACCCCGAGCTTCCAAACTCGGGGGTTTATATAGGGGAGGTTAGGGGCATTCACGCGGTTACACATGATTGGTCAATTCAAATGGTGCACAGTTACTTTCGGCGCGAAATTACATCAGCAAGGAGTACGTGCTCTCTAGCAGCTCGGCAGGCAGGTAGGGTGGCTTATCTCACTCAGGGGGATGACACACTTCTGGGGAGTGGAGGAAGGGGAGGGGGTGGCTACAGGTGGTCAATGTCCTTGGGGCTGATAGCTGGTCTGGCAGGTCCTATCTCTAACACCCTCTCAGGCACGTCCTAACTTTTTGAAATTTTAATTCTTCAGCTCCTGAGGCTTGATTCAAGAGTGGTCTGCCTGAGATGTATTTTCAGGTGCTCTAATAACTGTTGGAATAGCTGACATCAGAGCCTGGGATTCCCCTCGGGTGGATCCTAAGGTCCCTCAGTGTGGCCACTTTTTTTGTTTTTAATCCTCAGAGGATTTTCTTTAGAGTTTCATTTGGGTCATCAGGGAAAGCCCACTGCTACCATGGAAACTGGTGTTAGAAAGAAATGCAGAAGGAAGACAAAGGCAATCTTACTAGAGTTTGAGGTTAAAAACACTAAGGTAGGCAAGTAGCAAATCTTGGCAGCTGCTGGAAGATGAAGATGGGAGCGAAAATTAGAGGAATCTACGCTATTTGCAAAGCAGCCACATGGTGAGGAAAAAGTGGGGGAGCTTAGGAAAAAGAGAGGGAAAACCTCAGCGTTGGGGAAAACCCAGCTTTTGGTTGGCATCTGAAAGAATACATGAAAGAAAGAAGTTTCAGAAAAGGTACATTTTTTTCTGATCAGGACTCAGAAGAGGAGGCAGTCCCCATGGTCAGACGTGCTAGAGCCTTGCCTGATGGGAGTTCTGCAGGTGCTTCCTAGAATTTGGACAGAATTTCAATTAGTTATTGATACGTTATTTCTCCACTGGTGAAATGAACTAATTCAAGCCAGATTAGGTTATATTAAAGGTAGGCTTATTGGGAAACTGCTCTGGGGTGGCCCCAAGGACCGATGCTAGGAAAATTGCCTTGGGTAAGAGTGGGGAGAAAAGAAAAGATAATAAGGACGTACCATAGAGAGAGAGAAGGAGGAGGAGGAGGAGGAGGAGGAGGAGGGAGGAGGAGGAGGAGGAGGAGGAGGAGGAGGAGACAAAATGTTAGGATTACATAGGGAGGAGCTTTACAGGGAAGGGAAGCCCAGACACTTGGCTGGAAAATTCATGGTTGGGGGCAGGGCATGCCAGGTAGGAACTGAAGGATACTGGAAGAACCTGGAGGCCAGGTCACTTTGATATGTAAAATATGTATGTACCTCAGTCCTTTGTCCTTGGGTCTGAAACAAAACAATTATCATCATAGTCATCATTATCATCATCAATCATCATCATTAGTGTCTACTTGAATGTAAGTGTACTTTGTATGCTGGTGCATGCACCCAGTACTTGGAGGTCAAATGGGGGCATTCTTGACCTCTATCACTCTCTGTCTATTCCTTTGAGGCAGAGTCTTTCCCTGAACCTGGGTTCGGCATTCTCTCAGGTAGGCTGGAAATGGGCAATCCCCACAATGCTGTCTCCACTTCCAGTTTTGAGCTAGGGTTATAGGTGTGCATGGGACAGCAAGCTTATAACTGGGTCCTGGAATGCAAACCCCAGTCATTATGATGGGGCAGCAAGTGCTCTGGGTCACTGAGCTTCAATTGTGCCTTGAAAATTATTTCTTTTAGATTTACTTTAATTTTGTGTATAAGAGTGTTTTGCCTGCATGAGTATCTGTCTACCTTGTGTGTGCCTGGTGCCTGCCGAAGTCAAAAGAGGGTAATGGATCTCCTGGAAGTGGAGTGGAAGATACTTCTGAGCCTCTGTGCAGGTGGAGGGAACCTAACCCGGGTCCTCTGCCTGACAGCTTAACTTCTGTATGATCTCTTCAGCCACTCTAGTAATAACTTTTGAGCTCTGGTATTTTTAAAGTTGATCATTGCTCTAGAGCAGTGATTCTCAGGTTTCCTAATGCTGTGACACTTTAATACATTTCCTCAGGTTGTGGTGACCCCCAAACATAAAATTATTGTTTATAACTGTAATTTTGCTTCTGTTATGTGTTGGTGGTTCGAGTTATGTGGGAGAAAGAGAAACACTTCAGAGAATAATAGGTTTAGTAAAAGGAGCAGGGAGAATCAGCCTCTGATAACTGATGTCCTAGCAGCTTCATAGAAGGCCTTTTATTGATTGTTACATAGAAGGCCTTTGAGCGAGTCTATTCCTGCATACCAAGATCTCTTATCTGATCTAGTTGTAGTCTCAGGGAACTATTACCTAAGCAAACACAGTCATTGTAAGAATTCCAGGTTTGCCAGGAATGTCTTATGATTGAAGTCAGGCTAAGGGCCTGAAATTCCCAAGAAAAAAGCAGCCAATGAATCTCAGATAACAACCACTGATTATTTACAAGACATTGCTTTATAGCTAAGTGCCATCATTCAAGAGTAAATGGCAGGGGCAGCAGCTCTTCTAAGATTCAATTACAGTTATGAACCATAACGTAAATATCTATGCTTGTTCTTAGTGGACTCCCGTGAAAAGGTCCTTTATGCCCCAAAGGGGTCTCGACCCACAAGTTGAGAAACACTGTTCTAAAACCAGTACCACTTAATGAATTTTCAAACAGAACATATTTTTTATCACGATGTGCAGCTCAATTAACACTAAGGTTGGTCCCTGTCTTATGCCCTCTAGTCACCACCATCTCACTATTCTCACACAATGGGTTGGCTTTACCTGTGTTCAAACTTTGTTTCGACAACAGCAAACGTAAGCAGAATCTGCTTTTCTGCCAATATTAAGCTGGTGATCATTTCCATCATCAGTCTGATGGATACGTTATTTCATCGTTGCACAACATCCCTCGGTGTGGACTTACTAGTGCTTCTTCTCGCAAGATTTTAAGAAGGCTTCTAGAAGTAATCCAGTTAATTAATCAGGTACAAGAGTCATAGCTTATTCTCCACAAAGGCAGATTCTCCACTCGCAGATTCAACCAGCAGTGGATCGAAAAAACACTTAGAACAAACACATTAAGGAACAAGTGTGTCTTACATCTGCAACCCTTGCACTTCAGTGATGAAGGCAGGAGAGTAACAGATTGAGACAATTTAAGCAACGTAGTGAGTCCTAGGCCAATCTGGCAAGCATAGTGAGATCCTGTCTCAAAACATAAACACGCGTAAATCAAACATGCATAGTTTTTTTTCTTAGCACTATTTCAAAAACAACACAGGGCACTGACCATTAGCATTTTATTTCTTTTTGCTGCATGGAAATCTGGTATGAGCTAAATTTTACAAGAGTGTAGCAGTGAGTGTAGCTACTCTGCTTTATGCTCTGTGGGTTGTGCTTCCAGACATCTGCCCAGCAGCTTTTTGGATCTGTGAATGAAACACACACACACACACACAGACACACACACACAGCTTTTTGGATCTGTGGACACACACACACACACACACACACACACACACACACACACACACACACACACACACACACACACACACAGACACACACACACATTTTTGACACACACACACACACACACACACACCAAAAGGTTATTTTTGAAATAACTTGACTGGCCAAAGGCTTGGCAGTTCTAAGCCTGCCATGGTTAGCATGCTTTCCCTCTGGTGCTCCTGAGTCAATACCTTCTAACTCTTGTTTCAACTTTGTTGCCCTGTTAGGGTTAGGGTTCGGGTTAGGGTTAGGGTTAGGGTTAGGGTGAGGGTTAGGGTTAGGGTTAGGGTTAGGGTTAGGGTTAGGGGTAGGGGTAGGGTTTAGGGTTGGGGTTAGGGTTAGGGTTAGGGTTCTCAAATCTAAGGTGCTGCCCCATCTCCCTTTGCCCAGTCATTGGCTGTTGGCATCTTTATTAATCTATCAAAAACCACCTGGGGATGAGGACCTTCAGCATTTGAACTCGCAGATCCATGATTGTATCAAAGCATTAGAACAAATCTTCAATGCAAGAGGATGAGGGTGGATGACTTGCAAACACCACCATTCTATTCACTGACTTTCAGCACTTGAGGGCTTTGATAGTTCTGGGACCCTGGGCATCCCTGTAGATGCCCAGAGATGGTTGTACTGCCAGGCAGTTTCCCAATCTGTATGGTAGACATGAGTAACGGTCAGGTCCACTACCAGGAATCATCCATTTTCCATCCCAAGTAACCCAGTGGATGGTTCAGGGCCATTCTCTCTGAGTGTTGTCAGGAGTCATTGATCAGGTTGAAGCTGGGTCACAGAAAGGATGATTCTTGGTTGAGATTCCAGAGCCAGCTAGACCGAAGGGTATAGGCAAGGATCTTTATCTGTATCCACATCCATATCATAACCATATCTATGTATGTATTGTATCTATCTGTATCCACATCTCAAGAGGCAGGTTAAGCCCTCTTCTTTCACCAGTGAGAATTTACTCCAAATACTTGAGAAATAAAGAGAAAACTCTTTAATAATGCACATCTGGTTCTGGCTATCACCCTAGAGAAAATAACCTCAAACAGAAATTTTTAACAGCTTTTATAGAGTTTGGGCATTAGCATCCTACACACACTATCATCTGTAAATTTCCTTTAGGTCCCATTCCCACATTAGACTTTGGGCAATTAAAGGTATTTCACAGAGCCATGAATTTCAAGTCTGCCTGGTTCAGATAAATCGGAGACTTACAGCAGAGATATTGTCACCATCACTTTTCCAGTAGACCAGAGCTGTCCCCTTGAGTGGTTGTCACTCAGGGTCTCAGTGACTGTTCTGTGCTGTGCTGTGACATTAGAACTGAGGGTGACACCAGGGCCAAGGCAGCTCCTAGAAGAAAGCATTTGGTTGTGTCTGGACTATAGTCTCAGAGATTTAGTTTATCATCATCATAGCAGGAGCATGAAAACAGCATGGCCAGGGCTGGAGCGGTAGCCTAGAGCTATATTCTATTCTATAGACAGACAGAGTAACTCTGGGCTTGTTGTTTGGGCCTTTAAAATCTCAAAGCACAACTCCAGGGACATATTTTCTCCAACAAGGCCACACTTCCTGATCCTTCTAGCCTTTTCAAATAATGTCATTTCCTGGTGACTGGGCATTCAAATATATAAGCATAAGTAAGCCATTCTTTTTTTTTAAAAAGATGTATTCATTTCCTTCATGTATGTGAGTACACAGTCCCTGTCTTCAGACACACCAGAAGAAGGCATCAGATTCCATTACAGGTGGTTGTGAGCCACCAAGTGGCTGCTGGGAATTGAACTCAGGACCTCAGGATGAGCAGTCAGTGCTCTTAACCCCTGAGCCATCTCTCCAGCCCTGTATAGGCTATTCTTATTCAATCCACCACACCCAGGGTCATTCTGCCTTCCTGGAAGAATTTTGCTCTTCCTTATAAAAGAATCAGGACTTAATGTTGGTTGTTACCAAGTTCTTTTTATCCCCTTTGAATTGCCCAGTAGAGCCATGTTTTTTTCATATGCAAATTGAGCCTAATTGGAGACAATCTTAACAAATAAATCTAAACAGATACGTATTCTCAGCAAACCTGAGCTTCAGTTGTGTATAAGGCACAATTTTTTCCCTATAGTTTCTAATAAGTCTGGTTATTTGGTTACTTATCTATGAGTCACATGAGAGACCACACTTAACCAACCTCTACATTGTACAGTGTAGTGTTTCCTAAGCAATTGCAACATCAATTCAATTTTATTGAGTTGTTTTATTTTTAATTTTATTGAAGTGTTTTATTACATTTTCCTTTATTATATCTATAACCTGTTTATTTTTGAGACAAGGTTTCATGTTGAGGAGGCTGGCCTCCAGCTCAACAGCAGCCAGAGTTTCTCTTGAATCTCTGAACCTCTTTTATTTACTTCCCCAGTGCCATGTGTTTACCACTAGCTCAGCACCCACACACTAGTCCAGCACCCACAAGCTAGCCCAGCACCCACACACTAGCCCAGCACCCACAGTCATACTGAAGCGTAGTACAGCTTAGAACATCCAACTAGCCAAGGGACACCTTTCTGGTGTACATTCACCCTGAAATTTCTAAGTCCTCAGAAAAGGAAGGGTGGCCAGGGCCAGCCTATTTACCAATCTTTATCTACGTTTTTTTTTTTTTTAAC
The DNA here is from genome assembly GCF_011064425.1 of Rattus rattus. NCBI lineage: Eukaryota > Metazoa > Chordata > Mammalia > Rodentia > Muridae > Rattus > Rattus rattus. The sequence goes on along the minus strand of NC_046158.1, from coordinate 142,784,386 downwards.
AATTTAACAACAATTTCTGTGCTGGCTAACCCCAGTCCTGGTGCCTTTATGTTTGGCAGCTTCGAGAAAAATATGGAGATGTGTTCACAGTACACCTGGGACCAAGGCCTGTGGTCATGCTATGTGGGACAGACACCATAAAGGAGGCTCTGGTGGGCCAAGCTGAGGAGTTCTCTGGTCGGGGAACAATCGCTGTGATTGAGCCAATCATCAAGGACTATGGTAAGACTCTCAAAGGTTGGGATGAGGTAGGATGGAGAATGGGCACAGAGAGAGTTGATTCTGAAAGAGGGGAGAGTAAGGGAGGGGGAAGGACCCAGGTTTCTTTGAATTTCCTGTGTGACCGGACCACCCATGCTTCCCCTACTTTCTCAGGTGTGATCTTTGCCAATGGGGAACGCTGGAAGGCCCTTCGGCGATTCTCTCTGGCTACCATGAGAGACTTTGGGATGGGAAAGAGGAGTGTGGAAGAACGGATTCAGGAGGAAGCCCAATGTTTGGTGGAGGAACTGCGGAAATCCCAGGGTGAGTCTGGGAGAAAGGGCATGAAGGAAGATGACAGAGACATGAGTGTACAGCCAAAGAAAGAGAAAGAGACATCATTGGTAGAGAAACACAAACACACACACACTCACACACACAAACACACACTCACTCACTCACACACATTCACTCACACACATTCACTCACACACACACACATTCACACAATCATGCATGTATACTCATAAATACACAAAAAAACACACTCACACATAAACATACACACATACACTCACACACACAAACACACACATTCACTCACATACACACACTTGCATACACATACACATACTCACTCACACACATACCCACACTTATACACAAATACACATGCACATATGCTCACACACATAAACACACACATAAACATACATACATTCACTCACATACACACACATACACATAACACACACATTCAAACATACACTGTTGAGGGGAGAGGGAAATACACAAAAACAGGGAAAGAGATATGAAGTTCACAGTGTCCAACAATAACTCAGAGAAATAGATTGTGTGATTAGCATGCTGTGTTCTTACATTCAAGGAAACTGATGCCCATGTTAAGATTACATATTAGTCAGGCATGGTGTCACAAGCCTGTCATCCCAGTAGTCAGGGGGCTGAGAAAGAAGGATCAGAAATTCAAAGCCAGTTTGGCTATATCATCAACTCTTGTCTCAAAGAGAAAAAGTTGATGCTGTGGGTGCACACATAACTCTCAGTCTGATCCCCAGCCCCACAATATTGGCAGGGTGTTACGTGCTGATCATCATAGTGTACCTGAGGTGGAGGCAGGAGCTTAGAGATTTGAGGTCATCCTTGACTTTATATGGTGTTCAAGGACATCATGGTTACACAAAACAGTCTCAAAGCACGGTCTATGTCCAATGCATGTGTGGGAAGCAAGGAACTGTGCTTTTCCCTTGTGGCTATGCTGATTTGTGGGGCAGGAAGCAAAGGGGCCAGGTGGGCTGTTTTACTGTGTGGTAGGGTTTGGACACTTTTTAGAAACCTCCTATCAGGGGCATACTGGTGACACTGTCTGTTGTTCGGGTCATCATACTGGTGTTTGTCATCTCTTAAGATTTCTCAGGAGACTGTGAGATGAGATGTCCCTGCAGAAGCTGGAAGGGAGAAGAAGGAATCGGGAGATTAAGAAAAAAGAAAAGAGAAAGCAGAGTGACACAGAGACCAGGAAGCTGAGCTAGAACTAGAGGGACCAAAATAAAAAAAAGGGAGCAGGAGTCATTGTGGTGTGGGGGAGGGGGACAGACAGTGGGAAGAAGTAGTAGGGGGAGGGACAAAGAGAAAAACATGGAAATACTGCAAGTGTTTTAGACAGGAAACTAGATTCAGATAAAAACGTCTGAGGAGCATCAGGGAAAGATCTGCAGAGGAATCAGAAGACAGACCATTGAAAGTCAGAGAGAGTAGCAACAGTGGCCCAAGGTTACTAGGCTGACATCTCATGAGGGCCCATCATGGAGCCTGGATATCAAAGGCAGCAGACAGCAGGTGCTGATGGTTCTTGAACACCATAGAGTCAAGAATTGGAGAATGAATGGAGGAACACACACAGATGAGAGACTTGTCAATCCACACAGGCAATCCCCAAATCCTCCCCTGAATCATTTCTAACTTTGGGAGTTACTTATCATCTTAGGGTCAGCATGGTGATGGGGGTGGTGGTGCAGGATGGAGACTCGTACATGCTGCCCCTCTCAGGTCTTTGGGTCTGAATCCTCTTCCCAGGCACTAGTAGCTGTGTTACTTTGGTGAAGTTAGCTACCCTATCTGTACATACAAATTGAAAAGGGCACCTCAGGACCCAGTTCTCAGTGCAAAGGAGAGTGTTTGGCCCCAGAGGGAGAGAAGCAAGGATAGGAGACAAAGACAGGATACAGAGGAACAGGGAGAAAGGGAAGAGAGCAAAGGAGAGAGGAGAAAGGAGGGCAAGAGAGAGGGGGAAGAATTATTTGTCCTAGGGGGACAAAGGACTGCCTCTGGATAGAGGGGACAGATGTGGCACATGAGCCAAATGGTGATATATAAAGGTAAAGGGGGAAACCCCATGTTAGGATGAGATGTTTAATTTTAATTGGGCATGTTAATTAGGTGAGCCAAAGGGGGCTTTTGATTGCTGGGCTTCAATACTTTGATAGTGGGACATTGGTAGTCAGCCTCAGGGCAAGAAGTGGCCAAATAAGGGAATAGACCTTGGGGACTAGCTTTAGGAATGTAATCTAAAGGTTTTTAGCAAGGAAGAGGGAATGGGCAGAAAGGGTGAGGCCTTCCAGAGCTCAAGTGGGTGAGTGTTTCTTCATTAATAGGACTGTATTTTATGTACAACATTAAATACTTTAAAATTAGATAAAATGCTGTATGCAATGCCAAGTGCAGGACTGGATACATCCTATGTGCAGACTTAGCAGCTGTTGCTACTCAAAGTAGCGAGTGGAAGAAGCAGCTTTCCAGAGATGGGGCCAAAGCTGAATGTTCTACAATTCTTGATGCCATGTCTCCTATCCTGCCTCCTCATCCTCCAGGAGCCCCACTGGATCCCACCTTCCTCTTCCAGTGCATCACAGCCAACATCATCTGCTCCATTGTGTTTGGAGAGCGCTTTGACTACACAGACCGCCAGTTCCTGCGCCTGTTGGAGCTGTTCTACCAGACCTTTTCCCTCATAAGTTCATTCTCCAGCCAGGTCAGTGGGTGGGAAGAGAAGAGTATCCACAGCAGAGGAACACAAGAGGCTGCTTTGTGGATGCAGGAGGGAGAGTCTGAGGGCTGGAAGAAAGACAAAGACAGCATGGAGAGACAAGGAGGCTGAGACCCGGAGCAGAGGGAGGGGTGGAAAGCGAGGAGGAGAGACTTCAATTTAGCAATACAGAGCCATCCAGACAGATATGAAGATAACTATGACCCACGGGTGTTGTGCAGCTTAGAGAGTACAGGACTTCCCTATCATGTATTAATCCCTGGGTTCATTCCTAGCATGACATAAGCCAGGTATGGTAATTCATATATGTAATCCCAGTACACAGGTGATCAGAGTTCACAGTCACCTTTGGATAAGTATTAAGTGTGAGGACAGTCTGAAAAACATGAGGGTTGATTAAAAAAAAAACAAACAAACAAACAAACAAACCAAAATGATGGTTTGGGAAAGAGAAAAAGAGGACAGAGACTACAAGGCAAGAGAGTGCTGGAGAAAGATTCAGAGATCGTCTGATAGGATGCTGTGTGTGTATGTGCACCAGGGAGAAAATGAAGGGACAAGAGATGAGCAAGGGAGAGAGGAAGGACTAAGGGAGGGAAGAGGAGAGGATGGAAGGGAGAGAGACAGTTGTTCCTAGGAACACAGCCTGCTTCTTGGGACCTGATAGCTCCAGGTGACCTCCTGGGTTCTTCTTCTTACAGGTGTTTGAGTTCTTCTCTGGGTTCCTGAAATACTTTCCTGGTGCCCACAGACAAATCTCCAAAAACCTCCAGGAAATCCTCGATTACATTGGCCATAATGTGGAGAAGCACAGGGCCACCTTAGACCCCAGCACTCCACGAGACTTCATCGATACTTACCTTCTGCGCATGGAGAAGGTGAGTCCTGCATGGATGAGAGAGGAGGTGGGCGAGAGAGAAGGATGGGGATGTGTCAGAGAAAAGGAGGGGAGGGGACAGAGGATGATGAGGAGAGGTAGAAAAAGAGTGGAGGAGATGTAGAACATCTGGAAAATAAAAACACAGAGAAACGAGGAGAAAATGACATAGGGAAAGAGAAGGGGAATTGCTGGGGAAGAAACCCAAGGCAAAGGGCAAAAGTAGAAAAGACCACAGAAGAACAGAGAGCCTGGGAGACAGAGCATGACAAACCACGAAAGAACAAAGTAGAGAGAGAAGCCAAGGGACATTGTCTAAGGCCTTGTAATGTCCAGGGTACAAACAGAAGGTAAGTGCCCAGAGATATGTGTGCTTCTCATTGCAAAGGTCCAGTCACCCCTGACCCATTCTTCTCTCTCCCACCTGGAACCAGGAGAAGTCAAACCATCACACAGAGTTCCATCATGAGAACCTCATGAAGTCTGTGCTCTCTCTCTTCTTTGCTGGCACTGAGACCAGCAGCACCACACTCCGCTATGGTTTCCTGCTCATGCTCAAGTACCCCCATGTCGCAGGTATATCATGGGGGGGACTGTTGGGGGAGTCTTCTAGCTCCCTTTTGGATGTAGAAATTTGAGTGGATGAGAGAGACACAGACCACTTACATCTGGACCTCTAGATGTTTTGTTCTACTTGTAAACCAGGGCAGTGCTGTGGGTGTGGGTGGTATGAGAATGAACACTCAGCTGACTCATTTTCTGTTGTTTTCTACTTAAAGGTAGATCCTTCCCTTCCCTTCCTTCCTTCCTTCCTTCCTTCCTTCCTTCCTTCCTTCCTTCCTTCCTCCAATCTTTCCATTAGTCTATTATTCGTATTTCTATCCATCCACATCTTCATCCATCTACTTATTCTGTTAATTTACCCATCTATTTGTCCACTCATCAATGAACCTGTCATCTGCCTTTCCCTTCAATCATTCACTCATCTAAGCATCAATCTATCCAAAGACCTATTTACTTACTCATTCTTCTATCTTCCTACTAAACACTCACACACACATGCATGCACATATGCTCACATATACCTACACACACACACACACACACACACACACACACACACACACACACACGCATGCACACACACACATGCACACCTTGGATCCATTCAGTCAACTATTTATAAATCAACTGAAAAATTATTTGTGTACTCATTGATTCTTTAATCACCTAAGGACACATTTCATTCATTTATTTCAATAAATCAACTTGTGTTGTTCTTTTGATCAGCAGAATTGAACAAACTATTGGCCTTCTGTTCATTCATGCTCTCATCTCCCCTTCTATCAACAGGTTCTGTTTCTTAATCCTTTTACTAAATGGCCTTCGAATTCCCCATTTGTTTGTCTAACCATTCTTCCATTCATCCACTAATTGAATCATCTGTTGACTTACAAGTTGAATACATAATCTGGTGTTTACTGTGTTCCTTTCATCCACTTAAGAATCTGTCCACATATTTATTTATCCATTGCTTTTTAAAATATATTCATTTCTACATGCATCTGTTGATGACTTAATTTAGTAATGCATCTAATTCTCCATTATATTTTTGAGGACATAACTTCAAGTTCTTAATATAAAGTTCCATGTAAAGTGTGTGTGTGTGTGTGTGTGTGCGTGTGTGTGTGTGTGTGTGTGTGTGTGTGGTCAACTCATTGCCAAGGTGAGAATTTCTCCTGCTTTTCTCCCCGCCTACTCTTGCTTCATCACGATTGCTCTAAAGTCTCCCTGCGTAGTACCCTTTGTTGTCTGAAATGAGGTTGAAGCTCATGGAGGAGAGATTTAATATAGTTTTAAACATGGGCACGGAGAGACAGGCACTTAAGAACAGCACAGTTGTTTCTATGCTGGAAAGCTCTCAGTTTCTCAGCAGGGTCTCCTTACTGCACCCTTTTCCTGGGTAGTTGGCTGATACACTACAACATCATTGCTACAAAGCCAGTAAAGCAGGTCTACTCTTCCCCTTTTCTATGCAGAGAAAGTCCAAAAGGAGATTGATCAGGTGATCGGTTCACACCGGTTACCAACCCTTGATGACCGCAGTAAAATGCCATACACTGATGCAGTTATCCATGAGATTCAGAGATTTTCAGATCTTGTCCCTATTGGAGTGCCACACAGAGTCACCAAAGACACCATGTTCCGAGGGTACCTGCTTCCCAAGGTGAGGCCAGCTGCTACTCCTCATTGCTACTCCATGAGCATACTCCATTCTCCTAATTACCAACCTCATTCTGTCTGTGTTTTTCCAGCACTGTGTTTCTTAGGGATGGACTGTTTAGCATATGAGGGTCAGGGTATGTTAACATCTTTATCTTATAACTTCTCCTAGAACACTGAGGTGTATCCCATCCTGAGTTCAGCTCTCCATGACCCACAGTACTTTGACCACCCAGACACCTTCAATCCTGAGCACTTCCTGGATGCCAATGGGGCACTGAAAAAGAGTGAAGCTTTCATGCCCTTCTCCACAGGTGAGACAGACCTGTGATTCCTTTCCCAGACACTAGAGGGCAGGCCCACCCTCTGGGACACCAACAGCAATAGGTCCCTGTTAGTATACTGAGTCTATCTCAGTTGCCTTGCCTGAACAATCCCATTCAAACTGGCTATAGCCTCATGAGGGGAGTCTTGAACTAATGGAGCATCCTGGTCAGGACTTTTGGGAAGTGTTTAAGGCAATGCTAAGAAATTTAACACAGCAGCTGGTGGGGGTAAGATGATACTCATGCCAAAGTGAGTTATTTCCCCTGGAAAATCACATCACGTGTCAGATTTGATATAATGGAGGTTTATTTGGGAAATAAAAGAGGAGTGAGAACTTAGGGAAGGAGGGCAGAGCAGGACAGAAAGAAGGACAGAAAGAGAAGCTGGCCAGGAACATGGTAGGGAGAGAGAGAGAGAGAGAGAGAGAGATAGAGAGAGAGAGAGAGAGAGAGAGAGAGAGAGAGAGAGAGAGAGAGAGGCAGATAGAGTAGAAGTAGAGACAGGGGAGGGATGTGTGGAAGAGAGCTGTCCTTTTTATATGCTGTTGTTGCTGCATCTGGCTTGCGCCTGGCAGGTAATGGTGACAGATGATGATGCAAACTGTTGAAAGGTCCCTGGGAGAAGTCCAGTGGAATTATCTGTAAACCAACATTTCTCCATTCTTGTTTAAATAAAAATGAGGCACTAGGAAGGGGTAGTGGTTGAGTGCGATTGGCCAGTTCTTTAAACTACATCGTGCTAACTTTGGGGGTGATGGTCTGTCTTTGGGGACCCTAAGAAAATTGGGATGCTGGACGAGTCCTGGGAAAGTTGGATGCTCACTGCTTTCCAGGGTCTCTGGGACCATCTGCGGCTAGGAGAGCGTGGCCCAGTCGAAGAGCCTGTGAGGGTGGACAGGAGCACCTGTGGGTAGCACCTCTGGAGCTGTGCTGGGTGCAGATTTTGAGTAAACATCTGGACTCGAGGGAGAAAATAAAGTTAAGAATGTTAGGGGGAAAGCTGTTTTCTTAGGTTTACCTTTAAAACCCCTAGGTCCATGGTCTTGGTAGTTGGGGAGGGGAGTCCCAAAATCCTCTGGAACAGGCAATGGGTGGGAAAGTGAGGCTGTTGATAGGGATACTTATTCAGATGGAGTCCGTTTGATCCGTGAGAGGTGAACCTGGCCGAGTATATTTCCTGAAGAGTCTTTTTAAGTTCACAAAAGAGATGGAATTTAGAAATGTTACTTTTAGTCTTTTTCAAAGTTCATGTTGCAGACGAAGGTAGTAAATACCATATTGTGTCTTGGTAAACAATATTTGTGAAAATTATGAGCATTCTTTAATGTGAACTCAGGGAAGACAGAAGCCTTCCATGGAGCAGAAAGGGCAAGAAGGACTTTTCCTTTCTAGCTGAAGACTGGATGAAAAAATAAATTTAAATTTAGCACAATGAGAAACATCTTTATGTCTATAGTGAAAAGACAGCTGAAGGAAGCTTAACATCTTGAATTTGTGAGTATGATAATGGATCGTGTAGTGGTATGTTTTACCAATGTTAGGCTAATAATTTATCAGAACTCCATTGGTGAGTGTTAGAACTCTGAGCTTTTGAAGTCCTAATATAACAGCGGCACAGTGAGGGGAAGAAATCTGAAGAATTTGTTGTTGGTGGATGGGGTAGCAAGTGATCTGTGAGCCATAAAGTGTAGTTGTTGCAGGTGGCATTGTGTTGGACGTAGGGTCCCAGTGTGTGAGTTAGGCCCATGAGAAGCACAAGCACCAGGAGAGCTTCCCAAGGCTTTTGGCACCAACATTATGAAATATAACTCAGTGGCATGCAGGGTTAAGGGGGTACCTGGCAGGCCCATGCCAAAGTGTCCCCCCAGAGAAATCACACTGTGAGACAGAGCTGGTGTAAGAGAGGCATATTTCTCCAGGTTTATAAGGGGGACCTGGAGAAGCAGTGAAGCCAGAGAAGTGGGCAAAGTGGAAGACAGAAAGAAGAACAGAAAGAGAAGCCAACCAGGAACTCGTGGGGACAGAGAGAAAGTGGGGGGTGGGTAGAGTAGAGGGGAATGGAGAGAAGGAGTCTGGGGTAGGGAGCAGACCTTTTTATATTCTGCCGCTGCTGCACCTTGTTCCCATCTCTCAGTAAATTGTGGCAGATGATGATGATGCCAGCTGTTGCTAGGTCCCTGGGAAGAAACTTGGGGAATTGTCTGTAAGCCAACACTCAAATTCATTTTCTTAAGAAACAACAGCAAGAACAACCCACATGAGCTGGGTAGGGTCTCAAGGCTAGGGAGGCATTTATCGGTGAGCACTGGGGAGATGGCATGTGCCTCGATACACTTGTCCCTGTTTGCATATTCTAGCTTGTTACATTGTAAAAGAAATAAAAATCAGGAGCACTTATTTGAGCAACAAAAGCCATCCATAATGGTTAACATCCTGATCCAGAGCAAGTTCAGAGTTACAGCACCCTTCAGTGTCAGCAGGCAGGGTCTATAGACATAAGAGGAGCTGGGCGTGTGCACACAGCTTGATTGGTGCCAGCTCCATTTCTGCCTTACTTGGCCATGCAGGAGGAGTTGGCAGCTCAGGATTGGTCAACTTCAAGAGTGACTGAGACTTGCTCTTCTTTGGAAGGGTATAATCTCAAGTTACTGTGTAGTCCAGTTGACTATTGTGCTTGGTTATTTTGTTACATACAGAAGCTGCCTTCAGCCAAATTCAGTTAGTTTAATGGACTCTATAGGATATAAGCATGGAAACTTTGTATTCAGGTTTATTTCTTTATTTAATCTTTTTTTCTTCCTTTCTTTTTTAAATCTATTAACTGTACATTCCAGATTGCTGTTCCCCTCTTTTGTTTCCCCTTCCCACAGTGGTACCCCATTCTCTCCCCTCCCTCCATTTCTTCTCTCAGAGGGTGCAGAACCCCTGTGGGTATCCCCCAACCCTGGCACATCAAGTCCCTGCAGGGTTAGGCTCATCCTCTCTTACTGAGTCCAGAGAAGGCAGCCCAAAGAGAGGCAACAGCTTGTGGGATAGCCCCTGTTCCAGGTGTTCAGGACCCACATGAAAACTGAGCTGCAAATGTGCAGAGGTGGGCGTGGGGATGGGGGATAGGTTAACTTGTGTATGCTCTTTGGTTGGTACTTCAGTCTCTGAGAGCCCCCAAGGGTCCAGGTTAGTTGCCTCTGTTGTTCTTCTAGTAGAATTCTTATCCCTTCAGGGCACTCAACTCTTACCCAGTTCCCTCCCTCTCTCTGCCTCCTATGACTATTTATTCCCCCTTCTAAGTGAGATTCAAACATCCTTTCTCGGACCTTCCTTCTTGTTTAGCTTCTTTGGATCTTTGGGTGTATCTTTGGTATCCTCCAGTACTTTTTGATTAATCAGTGAGTATATACTGTGCATGCGCTTTTAAGTCTGGTTACCTCACTCAGATGGTATTTTTTAGTTCCATTTGCCTGCAAAAATCTCTTAACATTCCTACTGGAATTATAGGTTAATGGTTAAACTCCCTGTTATTTATTGCAGTGGGCAGGGATGTCTAAATGGGTTTAGGGATTTGACAGTCCAAAGGCTATACACTGGACGAGTGCTGACATGATCACTCTCTGTGCCCACAGGAAAGCGCATTTGTCTTGGCGAAGGCATTGCCCGAAATGAATTGTTCCTCTTCTTCACCACCATCCTCCAGAACTTCTCTGTGTCAAGCCATTTGGCTCCTAAGGACATTGACCTCACGCCCAAGGAGAGTGGCTTTGGAAAAATACCTCCAACATACCAGATCTGCTTCTTAGCTCGGTGATCGGGCTGAGGCAGCCAGGTGCCCCAGTTCTGTTGGGAATGGCCTCATGTTTCTGCCTCTGGGAGACCTGCTCCTGAAAACCAGGCTCAAGGCCACTGCTCACATCTTCCTATTGCAGTTCTCCAAAGTCCCAAGGCTTGTTCTTATCCCTGTGAATGGCACTGAAGAAATCAATCGACTGTCTTTTTTTGACATGTGAACAGAGATTTCATGAGTCCACATCTCATGCTGAGTCACTTCCCTCTTCCTCCTAACAGCCCACTTCCCCACTTATCAGCCCTCCAGGGTCTGTGATCTGTGCTAATAGACTCTGTATGTGGTCTCAGTGCTATGTCTACAGACTTGCATAGTATGTATGGTTCAGGTAAACAGAATCACAGAGTGTGTGAGCTTTGGTGTCTTGTGCCTTTACTTCACATAATATTATCTAGGTTCCTGTGTTCTACAGGCCACAGTCACACACATTCATGGGTTTTTCCTCATGCTCTTTCTTAACATACTCTTCTTCCATCTTCTGTGTAGGCAGCCAGTGGTCCTTGAGTTGCATGTTTCTGAACATTCACCTCAGGTTTCCCTATGTTTCTCCTTAAATCTCCCAAGAACCACACCAATGCTTGCATTAGTAAGGGTTCTTTAAAGGAACAGGGGGTGACAGAACCAATCAATCAGTCAGTCAGTCTAGACTGACTGTACATCTGTCTCCCCCACTCTCGTCTATGTGTATTGTTTATATGTATCTATTGCTTATGTATCTATCCATGTGTATTTATGTATATGTGCATTCGTGTATGTATTATGTATGTAGTGTGTATGTATGCATGTATGTACGTACGTATCAATCATCCATGTCTCTATGGGATTTATTAGACTGGATAAGAGGGTGTGACCACCAGGTAGTACAACAATGGTTGTCCCATAATGGAAAAGCTGAGAACTGGATAGTTGTCCCTCCATGAGGTTGTTAGCTTTCTTCTGTGCTATGCAGTGCTGCAGTCCTGGAAGGTGCCTGAAGAGTTGCTGGTATTTCCATCTCTGTCACAATCCAGAAGAAGTTGGATTTATTACCAGCCCCAGCAACAGATTACATGAACTGCCAGGGAGAGTGAGGGCAGGCAGGGAAAAAAAAGCACAATTTCCTCCTTTCCTGTGTCTGTCAGCATGAGGTGTGACCCATGTTTAGGGAGGGACTTCCTGCTTCAAACAACCTGATGAAAAGACTCCTCACAAGAGTTCCCAGCAGCATTGAGTTTTTGTTAGTACCAGGTGCAGTCAAGGTAATACCCAAGATCAGCCACCATGATTCCCAGACCCTTGACCTCCCTGATCATTTTACATATGTCTATGTCTTACGGTTTCCATTGCTGTGAAGGGACACCATGACCAAGGCAACTCTTACAAAACCAAACATTTAATTGAGGCTAGCTTACATGTTAGAGTTTTAGTCCATTATCATCATGACAGGAAGCAAGGCAGCATCCAGGCAGACATAGTGTTGGAGGAGCTGTGAGTTCTACATCTTTATCCAAAGGCAGCCAGAAGACTCTCTTCTGCAGGTAGCCAGGAGGAGGCTTTCTTCAATACTGGATAGAGCTTGAGCATTGGAGCCCTCCAGAGCCTGCCTACATAGTAACACACTTCCTCCAACAAGGCCACACCTATTCCAACAAGGCCACACCTCCTAATAGTGCCACTTCCCATAGTCCAAATATATTCACACTATCATATTCCACTCCCTGGCCCCCCATAGATTTGTTCATACACATGAGTTTACAGGGGCTATCTTAGTTTTGGTTTTGTTGCTGTGAAGAGACACTATGACCAAGGCAACTCTTATAAAAGACACCATTTAATTGGGGCTGACTTACAGGTTCAGAAGATCAGTCCGTTAACATCATGGTAGGAATACAGCAGCAGCCAGGCAGAGTACATGGTGCCATAGAAGGAGCTGAGAGTTCTGCATCTTGATCCAACTGCAGCCAGGAGAGACTGGCTTCCACTTGGCTAAGAGGAAGGTCTCAAAACCCATCACCACAGTGACATACTTCCACAACATGGCTATACCTCCTAACGATGCCACTCCCTGGGCCAAGCATATTTAAACCAGCATAGGGGCCATACCTAGCCACACCATAATGCAAAATATATTTAGTCTAATTTCAAAAGTCCCTCTAGTCTATACAGTCTCAACAATGTTAAAAGTCCAAAGTTCAAAGTCTCTTCTGAGATTCATCCAACCATTTATCTGTGATCCCCTATAAAACCCAACATCATAGGATATTTATTACCTCTCCAAAATATTATAGTGAGTAAATACTGAATCAAAGCAAGGCAGAAAACCAGCTGGGAGAACTCCAAACTCTGTATCTCCATATCTGATATCAAAGTGATCTTCAGGTCTCCAACTCCTTTCATTTTTGTTGACTGCAACAAATGTCTTTATCTTGGGCTGGTTCCACTCCCTGCTAGCAGTTTTCCTCAATAGGGATCACATGACTCTGCTTTCTCTAACATCTTTGGGTATCTAAGGCAACTTCAACTTCATAGTAATCATGCTGTGAAACCATGCCTTCAAAACTAGTACCATCTGGGTGATTCTTACAGATAACCCAGTCCAGCTTCCAGCACAAAGTCTATCTCTGGAACAAAACTTCTTTGTGGTCTTAGAAAACACTTCCAAGAAAAATTGACCTCAGTGATGCTCATCCCTTCTTAATCACTGCTAATTCCTTAGCTCTAGCCAGCTAATTAGCATCAACATTCCCAGTAACTCCATCTATGCTTGTTCATTTGTTTTGGTTGATAAAGCCTTTTTTTAAAAATTAAAATTCAGTTTACATCTTGGTCACAGCCCATCTCCTTCCTCTTCCTTAGTCCCATCCTTGCAAATCCCTGTCCCAATTGCCCCCTCCATTTGGGTACCACCTAACCCTGGGACATCTGCTTCATGCAGTACTAGCTATATCCTTTCTCACTGAGGCCTAACCAGGCAGTCTTGGTAAGGATGAGATCCAATGTTAGGAACTATAGACTGAGACAACCCCAGTTCTGTTGGGAGCGGCTAAAGATGGCACTGACATCTAGTGGTCGTTTGTGGTATACAACCATTATAGCCATGTCCCTGGACTTCTTCTGGCATTTACAAGGCCAGGGTGATAAGCATGTTAATAAGATATCTCACACTCCACCAATCCCCAGAGGACAAGTTTACAGCCACTGTCTGTTTTGTACTTAAGGTGAGTGCCTTTGTTCCCCGGGGTCCCCTGTATCAAGAATGAGGTGTTCCTGTAATAAAGGCTGTTGAGAAGAGCCCAAGGGTGTCGCATCCTCCTTGCTGGTTGAGGTGGGCGCTTCAACTGGTGGCCAAAGTACAGGGACCGGAGAAAATTCTCTTTTCTCGTGAGGGCTCAGAACTTTTCAGCTTCAGGACCAGCGACATAGGTAAATTCCAAGAAGGGGCAATTGAATAAGGGACCATAAAGCTCCCGGGGAATAGGGATCATAAAATTTCCCTAATGGGACAATAAGGTTTTCTGGAGTAAGCAGAGACGATGAAAGCCTTGGTATAAAGGCTACAGAGTAAGGTTCTCTGGTGTAAGCAGAGACGATGAAAGCCTTGGTTTAGAGGCAAAAGGGTTTGTGGAACACGGCAATGTTGTCTTTCTCATTTGATCCTTTGTGGGTTGGACTAGCACTTTTGCCTTATACTCTTTTTGTGTTGTGGTGTTGCTACTGCTTGAATTGTCATCGTCCAGGGCACGAATGCATTTTCTGGGAAGAGCCCACTAATAATGAGCCACAAGATCGTGTGTAAATAAACATGCCAGCTGCCCTGCTCGTAAATCGATCATAAATAAGGTCGTAAAAGCATGGGAAACTCACACTCCACCCCGCTCCTGTCAGCTCTTCAGGAGCTTCTTGGTCAGTGCAAGCTTAAAATCGAAAAGAAAATCCTGTTGAGTTTTCTTGATGAATGTAACCATTGTGCTCAGTGGTTTTAGATGATCAGGGTCCATTTAAGAGCATGGGACAAGTTTGATCTGGATGAAACAACAGAGGCAAGCTTAAACCAGGGACAAAGCCACTTTGGCGTATGGTTCGTGCCTGTTTAGAAGATAAACGATGTGAAGAAGCTGTTAGGACAGGTCAGAAAATCCTTACAGAGCAACAAGAGAGTATGTCAGAAGGAGAGAAAGTTTTGAAGGAAGGAAAGAAAAGAAAGGGAGGAAAAGAAGTAAAAGAAAAGACAGAAAAGACCAAGGAGAGGATAGACAGAGACAGAAGTAATAATCAGGACCTAGAGACAAAGAAAATATATCCCTCATTAAAGGCATTGACCTTGGGAATGTCTAGTGACTCAGAGCTTAGTGATAATGACTTAGTTGACCTTGAGGAAGAAGCCACTCGGTATGAGAAAGAGATTTATCATCCTGACTGGCCACACGCCTATGCTATGCAGAAACAAGCCAAAGAATTAGATAAGAAAGCAATTATACCAATGGCACCCCCTGCACCTCCGTATAACTTTCAATGTAAAAGGATGGTGAAGCCTGCAGGAGGTACTTCTTTTTGCCCAGAAGTATGGAAAGAGTTAGGATTGAGTTTTCCAGTCTTTCTGGATGTAAACGGGCAGCGACATCATGAACCTGTTGACTTTAAAACAATAAAGCAATTAGCAGAGTCAGTCAAAACCTATGGAGTCAACGCAGCTTTTGTTATCGCTCAAATTGAGGCTCTTGGAAGATATTGTCTCACCCCTGGAGATTGGGGGAGTTTAGCCAGAACTTGCCTCTCTCCGGCTATGGAGCAAGTGTAGTGAGTAGGAAATTTAATTTTATGGACCCCGCTCTAGTGGCCGTGTGTTGGTTGATAGCCAACATTAATTTTTGAAACATAGTGTTTTATCTGTGCTTGTGCTCCCAGCCCACACAGTAGGGGGGAGCGAAACTAGCTGCAGAGCTGCTGCAGCAGAGCATGGGGACTTCTCAGTCTCACCCAATTTTTCTGGCTCTTCAAGAGCTGTTTGAAAGAAAAAGGCTTAGGATAAAAAGAAGCACTATAGAGAGATTTCTTAGTGAATGCGAAGCCACTTGCACCTTGGTTTCACTGTCTCTGGGAATCTCACAGTGGACAGCTGAGATAAGCTGGGGAAAAGATATAAATTTTGCTTGGGAGCAAGGAACCTTAAAGGGACAGACTGTGTTAGAAATGCTACAGGAGGAATGATCTGAAAAGGCTGAGAGCGAGGTGGGGAAGGACTCTAAGGAAAACAAGAACAAGAAAGGAATTTCTGCCTTTAGTGGCCTGACCTTCAACACTTGCTCACAGAAGGAGAGGGTTCATTAAGATAAGTTCTTTAAGGGAGCCTGCCTTATCTGCTGGCCTTATTCCAAGAGAGGAGTCAGTCTCCAACATTAAGTTACATGGAGAGCGCCTTTGATCCTATCCCCTCAGCAGCCAGTTTCTGCCCCTATGGTTAAAATGCCCCAGGTTTGGGGACAGGGGAGCCCCTAAAATAGTTTCAAAAAGAATCTACAACAAACTGTGAAAAACTTTGTTTTGCCCGTCAAAATTTAGAATTCAGGTTTTAATTTCAGATGATAAGAGGAGAAAGTCTTGGCACCGGCTCTTCAGCTTACTCCAATTAGAGGCTGTGGCCAAGGTCAAGATTAATGTTTCCTTTTCCATGGGCCTTTAGCCCACTGAGACAGTTTGATAAAGGGCTGCTACTGAGGTCCTGAAAGGGAAAATGCCCCACCAATCTGACTAAGGTTATTTTGCTTTCAGCTAAAGATTGTGGCACCTTGGAAGCAGTTTATGCTAAAGTGGTTAAGGTGCTTGAAAACAATCAATTGCTTATAGCACCAGAAAAGGTTCAAATGGGCAAAAAGGGAGAGTATTTAGGAACAAAGATTACTCCTCATAGTATTTCCCCTCAGAAAATTGAATTACGAAAAGATCATTTAAAAATATTAAATGACTTTAAAAAGTTACTAGGAAGCATAAATTGTATTCGACCCTATATTAAAATGCCTAATGTAGATTTACAGCCACTCTATGAGATCCTGAAAGGGGATTCTCAGCTTACTTCACCCCGTGCTTTAACCAAGGAAGCACGATTATCCTTGAGAAAAGTAGAAGAAAGACTGGAAAAGGCAATGCTAAGAAGGTACAAGGAAAAGGAGGATCTCTTTTTGTGTATACTGAGAACCTTTCGTCAGCCTACAGGAGTGCTATGGCAACAAGGACCACTTCTGTGGATTTATCCCCATATTTCTCCTAATAAGACCCTTGAATATTATCCTTCTGCTGTTGCACAGCTTGCTATGTTAGGTGTTAAATCTTGTATTCAGCATTTTGGTATTTTACCCAAGAAAATTATTATACCATATACTGCAACTCAGGTAGAAACATTGTGTGCCTTGATAGATGATTGGGCCATATTACGCTGTAGTTTTGATGGAGAGTTCGACAATCATTATCCTAAGGATCCTTTGTTACAATTTTTTACTGAACATCCAGTGATCTTTCCTAAGGTCACTGCCTCAGAGCCTTTGTCTGGAGCGTTAGATATTTATACAGATGGCTCCAAAACAGGTGTAGGTGCCTATATGGTTGATTCTCAAGAACCAGTATTAATTCAATACAGTCCAGGCACCCCCCAAATTACAGAATGTAAAATTGTATTGGAAGTTTTTAAAAGATTTCATGATTCTTTTAATTTAATTTCTGATCTGCTTATGTAGTTAATGCTGTACGCTCACTTGAAATTGCTGGACCAATTAGGTCGACTAGTATTGTATGCCAAATTCTTTTAGAATTACAAAAATTGATCTAGGCCAGAAAAAAATAAGTTTTCCACACAACGTATTCGAGCTCATACTAATTTGCCTGGTCCCATGGCCAGTAATAATGCCCTGGTGGATGCTAGTACTCGTAGAGAATTTATTTTTCATGCAGCTCCAGTTGATCTCACTAGAGAATTTCATCAAAAGTTTCATGTTCCTGCTTTCACTCTTCAACAAAAATTTAAAATCTCTAGAGCTGCAGCTCGTGATGTGGTATTAAGTTGCCAGAATTGTGTTCAATTTCACCACCCTCCTCAGGTGGGAATTAACCCTCATGGTCTGATTCCACTAAAACTTTGGCAGATGGATGTCACACACATATCTCAATTTGGAAATTTAAAATATGTTCATGTTTCTGTTGATACCTGTCCGGTATTATACATGCCACTCTGATGACTGGTGAAAAGGCTCGTAATGCCATTAGTCATTGCTTAGAGGCATGGGCAGCCTGGGGAAAGCCTGATAGTCTCAAGACAGACAACGGGCCTGCCTACACTGCAAAGTCCTTTCAGGAATTTTGCCAAACAATACAGGTCAAACATACTACAGGATTGCCATACAATCCCCACGGTCAAGGAATTGTGGAAAGAGCCATCGTACTTTAAAAGAGCTCTTACAAAAACAAAAAGGGGGAATTGCCCATGGCAAAACACCAAGAGAACAGTTGTCTTTAGCTCTTTTTACTCTAAATTTCTTAATTTTGGATGCGCATGGCCACTCTGCTGCTGATCACCATGCTGCTACTAAACCTATGACTAATGCAGACGTAAAGTGGAAGGATGTCTTAACTGGTGAATGGTGTGGCCCAGATCCCGTAATTTCGAGATCCAGGGGAGCTGTTTGTGTTTTTCCACAGAATCAAGACAATCCAATCTGGGTGCCTGAACGTTTGACTCGCAAACTGCCTCCTGCTCTTCATGAAGATGAGACTACGAACCCTACTATTACTACTGGGAATGGTAATCCAGGTTGATTCACTCACGCTGTGGGCTATTGCCAGATCCTGGCCAGTACTTATGCCAGTTCATAGCAATTCTACTGTTTTGCCAACCTTTTTCTCCACATCCTGTTTGTGTTATGTTCCTTGTATAGTGCCAAATGGAGAATTGCCCCAACGGTATACTGCCACTAACATTTCTTTATTACATACATTATGTTTCACTCTTAAAAATTCCCTCCACCCTTGTATATGGCTGCGAAGGACCACATTGGCTAATTGGTTAGATCCTGTTAGCAATAGTGCTATGGGCACTGGAACCATCCTGGCTGCTTTGAGTCAAATTACCCAAGGAGCCTCTTCAGGCAGTGGAGACACATCAATCAAGAAGTCTGCTAGGTTAAACATTACAACTTTGATTATGATGCATAATTGTAGTTTTCCATCACCCCCGGGGCAAGGCATTCACACACTGGATAACTCTACCTGTCGTAGAGTCCTACCTACTTGCCCCCCATATCAAGCCTTTCCACCTAAATTTACCCCATGTCAGAGTCCATTCCATAGAGCTATACAATTCCTACCAGGATTTGAATTTTCCCCTCCTCTTGGCAATGTACAGTATAATCGGAAAAAAAAAAGACTGGCAGGCGTAATTTTTGGCCTTGGTATCAATGGGTATTATCAAATGAGCAGGGAGCATACACATCTCTAATTCCTTTTGCTCGATTATTAGGTGAAGAATTTACATTGTATAATATTTCAGCCACTAGAGCAAATAACAAAACCAGATTAGTAAATGTAAAGATTAATGGCCTTTTAGCAAATGATACTGCCGTTGGTGCTTCAGTATGTGTTAGACCACCTTTCTTCTTTCTGATAAGCACTAATGTAAGCGATAATGCTTTAAATTGTAATAACTCTGATGTAGTCTGTTATTTAGCTGAATGCTGGGATGGCACCAATGATACCGCAGTGATGGTCAAGATTCCTTCTTTTGTGCCTATCCCTGTGGAAGCAAATCCAGATAATTTTCCCATACTTCATTTACTAAGAACCAAAAGGGATTTTGGTATTACAGCAGCTATAATTTCAGCCATTGTACTATCAGCCGCTGCAGCAACAACAGCTGCGATTGCTATGACTAATCAAGTACAGACGGCTGAGACTATCAATCAGATTGTGGAAAGAACCACAGTGGCATTAGAGATACAAGAAGAATTTAATGCCCACTTGGCATCTGGCTTTGTATTAGCTAACCAACGAATGGATTTAATTCAAGAACAAATTGAGGCATTATATCATATGACACAGCTGTCCTGTGTTTCCTCCCTTAGAGGCTTATGTATTACTCCTCTGCAAGCTAACCTTTCTCAGTATTCTCAACAGAGCAAAGAAATCTTGAATTATCTGAAAGGAAACTGTTCCGTGAAAGGGGAACAATTATCGAGACAATTGCTGATGCAGATTGTTGTCCTTAACAACCCTAGAATGGAACCCATCACGTTTGGAGATTTCACCTCGTGGATTACCAATGCTTTCTCCTTTTTTAAAGAATGTGCTGGCATGTTTGTCTGGGGGGCCATTGTCCTCTTGGAATGTGGAGTATGTCTATGGCTTTTTTGCCGTTTACAACGTGAGCATGCCAGACACAAAGCGATTGTTTACCAGGCTATGGCTGCTATTGAAATTGGTGCTTCTCCCGGTATATGGCTGGCCTCTTTGAAAAATTAAGAGTTCGCCCTAGATCATATTTTGTCACTGTCATGTGAAGCCATTGTATCCAGAGACAGGCAACTTTCCTCGGGCTCGGACCAACCTAAGACACGGGGCCCGGTGGTGATAGGGTTACCCAAGGACGGGTAAGGCCAAGTCTTGGAGAGGAACGACCTAAGACAGGAGCAATGACAATATTGACGTGACACCCTGATCTAGACCAGTCATAGACAGAGGTGGCTATGCCCCGTTTGAACATTCAGGCTGGTCAAATGCCCCTCTGCCCAGTTTCTCCCCCAAATAAACACACACGTATAGCCCAGAACAGTGTGTTACAACATAGTCATCTCTAGCCATTGGGGTGCAGTCCTAACTGCAAGAGTGGCTTGCCATGGCCGAGCTGGGCACTCTGTGAGGCATGTCTGATCTCTCTCAGACCACTACCTCCACCTAATGGTTTCATTTTTATAATACAATAAAGGGGGAGTTGTTGGGAGCGGCTAAAGATGGCACTGACATCTAGTGGTCGTTTGTGGTATACAACCATTATAGCCCTGTCCCTGGCCTTCTTCTGGCATTTACAAGGCCACGGTGATAAACATGTTAATAAGGTATCTCACACTCCACCAATCCCCAGAGGACAAGTTTACAGCCACTGTCTGTTTTGTACTTAAGGTGAGTGCCTTTGTTCCCCGGGGTCCCCCGTATCAAGAATGAGGTGTTCCTGCAATAAAGGCTGTTGAGAAGAGCCCAATGGTGCCGCGTCTTCCTTGCTCGTCGAGGTGGGTGCTTCACAGTTCCATTTGTTAGAGGATCCACATGAAGACCAAGCTGCATATTTGTTATATTTGTGCGGGGGTGGGGCTAGGTCCAGCCAATGTGTACTCTTTGGTTGGTGGTTCAATCTCTGAGAGCTCACAGGGCCCAGATTAGTTGACTCTGTTGGTCTTCCTGTGGAGTTCTTATCATTTTTGGGGTCCTTAGCCATTTTCCCAACTCTTCCATTAGAGTCATGGAGCTCTGTTCAGTGTTTGCCCTTGGGTATCTGCATCTGTTGCAATCAGTTGCTGGATGAAGACTCTCAAAAGACAGACATGTTAGGCTCCTGACTGCAAGTATAACAGCATATCATTAATAGTGTCAGGGACTGGTGCTTGCCCATGGGCTAGGTCTCAACTTGGTCTAGTTATTGGTTAGCAATTCCCTCAGTTTCTATTCCATTTTGTCCCTGCATTACTTGTAGATAGGAAAAGTTTTGGGTTAAAAGTTTTGTGGTTTGGTTAAGAGCACTTAATGCTCTTCCAGAGGTCCTGAGTTCAAATCCCAACAACCACATGGTGGATTACAACCATCTGTAATGACATCTGGTGTCCTCTTCTAGTGTGTCTGAAGAGAGCTACAGTGTACTTATATATAATAAATAAAAAATTCTTTAAAAGAAAGAATGGGTCAATATAAATTCTACATGCTGACCTCGAGTTGAATCAATACCATTTGTTGAAAATGCTGTCATTTTTCCACTGGATCTTTTTAGCTTCTTTGTCAAAGATCAAGGGACCAATGCGTGTAGGTTCATTTCTGGGTCTTCACTTCTATTCCATTGATCTATCTGCCTGTTTCTGTACCAATACCATGCAGTATTTTTTATGATTGCTCTGTAATACAGCTTGAGGTCAGGGATGGTGATTCCTCCAGAAGTTCTTTTATTGTTGAGGATACTTTTGGCTCTCCTGGGTTTTTTTGTTATTCCAAATGAATTTGCAAATTGCTCTTTCTATCTCTATGAAGAATTGAGTCGGAATCTTGAGGGGAATTACATTGAATCTGTTGATTGCTTTTGGCAAGATGGCCATTTTTACTATATTAATCCTGCCAATCTTTGAGCATGAAAGATCTTTCCATCTTTTGAGATCTTCTTTGATTTCTTTCTTTAGAGACTTGAAGTTCTTGTCATACAGACCTTTCACTTGCTTGGTTAGGGTCACACTGAGGTATTTTATATTATTTGTGACTATTGTGAAGGGTGTTGTTTCCCTAATTTCCTTTTCAGCCTGCTTATCCTTTGAGTAGAGGATGGCTACTGATTTGTTTGTGTTAAGTTTATATCCAGCCATCTTGCTGAAGGTGTTATCAGCTGTAGGAGTTCTCTAGTGGAATTTATGGAGTCACTTAAGTATACTATCATATTATCTGCAAATAGGGATATTTTGACTTCTTCCTTTCCAATTTGTATCCCTTTGACCTCCTTTTGTTGTCTAACTGTTTTAGGTTGAACTTTGAGCAATATATTGAATAGGTAGGGATAGAGTTGACAGCCCTTTCTAGTTCCTGGTTTTAGTGGCAATGCTTCAAGTTTCTCTCCTTTAGTTTAATATTGGCCACTGGTTTGCTGTATATTGCTTTTACTATGTTTAGATATGGGCCTTGAATTCCTGTTTTTTCAAGACTTTTATCACGAATGGGTGTTGAATTTTGTCAAATGCTTTCTCAGCATCTAATGAAATGATCACTTTTTTCTTTGAGTTTGTTTGTATAGTGGATTATATTGAACCATCTCTGCATCCCTGGGAACCTACTTGATCATAGTGAATGATTGTTTTGATGTGTTTTTGGATCCGATTTGTGAGAATTTTTTTTTTTGTGTTTTCAAATCGGTATTCATAGCAGAAATTGATCTGACATTCTCTTTCTTTGTAAGGTCTTTGTGTAGTTTAGGCATAAGGGGAATTGTGGCTTAATAGAAAGAACTGAGTAGTGTTCCTTCTGTTTCTATTTTGTGAAATAGTTTGAAGAGTATTGATATTAAGTCTTTTTTGAAGATCTGATAGAATTCTGAACTGAACCCATCTGGTCCTGGGCGTTTTTATTTGGTTGGGAGACTTTTAATGACTGCTTCTATTTCTTTAGGGTTTATGGGACTGCTCAGAGCATTTATCTGATCGTGATTTAACTTTGGTACCTGGTTTCTGTCTAGAAAATTGTCCATTTTATCCAAATCTCCCAGGCTTTTGTAGTAGGATCTGATGATTTTTGAATTTCCCCAATTTTTGTTGTTATGTCTCCCTTTTCACTTCTGTTTTCATTAATTCGGATACACTCTCTGTACTCTCTGGTTAGTCTGGCTAAGGGTTTATCTGTTTTTGTTGATTTTCTCAAAGAACCAGCTCCTGGTTTTGTTGATTCTTTGTATAGTCCGTTTTGTTTCTATTTGGCTGATTTCAGCTCTGAGTTTGATTATTTTCTGCCATCTACTCCTCTTGCTTCTTTTTGTTCTAGAGTTTTTAGGTGAGCTGTCAAGCTGATAGTATATGACCTCTCCAGTTTCTTTTTGGAAGCACTCAGAGCTATGAGTTTTCTTCTTAGCACTGCTTTCATTGCATCTCATAAGTTTGGATATATTGTACACTCATTTTCATTAAATTCTAAAGAGTCTTCAATTTCTTTATTTCTTCCTTGTCCCAGATACTGAGTAGAGAGTTGATCAGCTTTCATGTATCTGTGGGCTTTCTGTTGACCAGCCTTATTCTGTGGTGATCTGCTAGGATTCATGGGATTATTTCAATCTTCTTGTATCTGTTGAGGCCTGTTTTGTGATCGATTTAGCTCCTGTTTCCATGATCTGTCCATTGCTGAAAGTGGGGTGTTGACATCTCCTACTATTATTGTGTGAAGTTTTACTTTGCTTTGTTGTAATGTTTGCTTTGAGCTTTACTAAAGTTTCCTTTATGAGTTTGGTTACCCTTGCTTTTCAACCATAGATGTTTAGAATTGAGGGTTTATCTTGGTAGATTTTTTTTTCTTTGATGGGTGTGAAGCGTCCCTCCTTTTTATATAGTTTTTGGTTGAAAGTCAATTTTATTTGATATTAGAATGGCTACTCCAGCTTGTTTCTTGGGGCCATTTGCTTGGAAAATATTTTTGCAGCCTTTTACTCTGAGGTAGTGTTTTATCTTTGTCACTGAGGTGCGTTTTCTGTATGCAGTCAAATGCTGGGTCTTGTTTACTTATCCAGTCTTTTAGTCTATGTCTTTCTACTGGGGAATGGAGTCCATTGATGTTAAAAGAGATTAAGGAAAATGATTGTTGCTTCCTGTTATTTTCATTGTTAGAGGTGGATTATGTTTGTGTGGTTATCCTCTTTTGGGTTTGTTGTAAGATGATTACTTTCTTGCTTTTTCTAGGGTATAGTTTCCCATGTTGTGTTGGAGTTTTCCATCTGTAGGTCTGGATTTGTGCAACAATATTGTGTAAATTTGGTTTTGCCATGGAATATCTTGTTTTCTCCATTCATGTTAATTGATAGTTTTGCTTGGTATGGTAGTCTGAGCTCCCATTTGTGTTCTCTTACAGTCTGTATGACATTTGCCCAGGATCTTCTGGCTTTTCAAGTCTCTGGTGAGAAGTCTGGTGTATTTCTGATAGGTTTGCTTTAATATGTTCTTTGACCTTTTCTTATTTTTTTTAAATTAAAATCATTTATCAAACCACAGATCAAATTTATACAAGTTGGTATTTTTGAAACATCAGAAAGAGATAGCCTTTCCATCTTTACCACTTAGGACATTTTCTTATGACAATTTCTTTTGAAATATACACCACACTGAGAAGAATCTTTAGCCATCTACATTCATTCTCATTGGATATTTTCCTCCTCAAATTATAATTTAATTCCCAACACTTTTTAACTGTGACGAAATGGAACAATAACAATTCTTTGAAATAGAGTGCAACTGAGTTATTTTTTTTATATTAAAATTCCTAAGATGTTGAAGCATTGTGAAGGGAGTTGTTTCCTAAACTGTTTTCTTATTTTTTTTCTGGGAAAATCCTTTGGTTCCTTTTTATTTCTTTTCTTGGTAAAGGAAGGATGGCAGTGTATATCATTTGCAGTGTTATAGTATGCATTGTATCCAGTTATTTTGCTTGAAGGTGTGCAGCTTTTATCATGTCATGAAGGATGTTCTAAATGGAGATCTCAAAGTACATACAGTAGTTCTCTAGAAGGAGAATATTCATGGTGTTCTAGTTCTTCTAACAACCCCTTTACTAGGATGCATACTAAAATGGAAAAACCACTAAATACAGCTGCATCCCTATAAATATTTTGAAATAATCTACTTTTCTCTGTTGTGGAAAGAGTAAACCTGAATTTGTAAAATTCAGTGTTTAACCTCCTTTTGTATATTCATGGAAAATTGTTTTAGGTTTTTGATTTAAGCAACTATTGAATAGGTCCAGGTTGAAGAGTTGACAAGTATTTTCTGATTTACTAAATGATTCCATGGTTTTTAGTGGCAATGCTCCTCACTTCACAGGTTTTCCCTTTTAGTTTAACTTTGCTGCCAAAAGGTTTTAGCAGTTCAAAGACACTGTATAATCATCAAAACGTGAAAAGTTTAGATATGGTAACAGAATAAGAATCTTTTTTTGCAAAATACAAGACTAATTTGCAATGTAGCAATCTTACCTTTGTTTAAAATTAGTTCTTAGGGTGTTGAAATAGTGGAGAGATTTTTACCTCAAATGCTTTCAAAAAAGGCCAATTTTATAAACTTAAATTGAAATTAGATCAATAATACATGCTTTGAAAAATCTTTGTTTTAGTAAATAGGATTAATTATTAAACCAACTCAACCCGTTGCATTTCCCTCGGGAACCTACTTTCAAGCATCCATAGTGAAGTCAGATTGTTTTGATGCAGTTTTTCCACGGATCTCCCCAAACCTGTCGTGGTCTTGAATTTTTTTTGTTTTGTTTTTAATACAATCAGGTCTTTCATTAGCAAAATTGATCTTACAAACCAATTTCTCTCTCTTTAGCTGGTATCTTTGTGTTTTGAGAATGGAAGAGAATATTCAATTTTGAACTCATGTGAAGTCTTAATTATTTTAGGCCTTTGTTTGCTTTCAAAAAACTGAATCTAACTTTTAATTTGTACCTTTTAGCTATTAACAAAGCTTTCCTCATTATTTTTGTTGAAGAAATAGTTTGAAATAGTATTGATATTAAAAAATTAGTCACCCTTTTAGTGCTCAAATTTTCAAAGATGTTGAACTGATATGTACAGTTAAAACGATTAGTGTGGTCTATGAACAACTCCTGTCTGAGGATCTGTGTGGATCTGTGTAGAGCTAACGTTCATTTGGTTAACAGGGAGGCTGCTAGAGCTGTCAATGAACTGTTCTATCTAATAGGGTTTAATACAAGGCATGTAACAAAAAACAGTTTAAAAGTTGATCGTTACAAATATGATTTGAACGTTTCTACTTTTTTCAGTACAATTTTCAAAATTGTCTATTTTTCAAATATTTCCTTAAAACTTTCTATAGACTACTTGGAAACATGATTTTTGAAGTAAAATGCTTACATTCTTATTTGAAAACAAAAATCAGGTTTAAAAAAATTAAGTGTCAAGTTCTGCTCCCTGATGCAATCTTGAGACTATTCCTTTTCTTCTTTGCGCCTGTCCTTCTTCTCTTCATTATTTTCCATGGTCTCCTCTTCATCCTCAACAATCCCATCTCCTTGGTATTTGTCATGAGTCCATTTTGGACTTAGTTTTTGAAATTAAAGCGGGTTGAAAAGTACCAGACCTCTTTTTGGCCCAATTTTCGTGCAAAGAACCAGCTCCTGGTTTTTCCTTGGTCTCTTTTGGAAGTCCGTTTTTTTTGGACTATTTGTCCCAGCAAAAATGCCTCTGGCTCTTCCTCTGCCTCTGATCTGAAAAAAGGTTCCTCGTGGTCTGCTAACTCCTGCAAATCCTGAGTAGTCTTTCATCTCATGGTGAGATTTAAACTCGTCTTCTCTTTTTTCTTCTTTCTGTTCTAGAGTTTTTAGGTGAGCTGAAGAGGATGATAGACCGATGATCTTCCATGTTTTCTGTTTTTGTACTCCTTGAAGATTCCTCGAACCTTTGGAATCTCCCCGCTCTTTACTTCTTTCTTTGCGGCGATGGTCAATGTCATGCCAAAGATCAGCTGAATCACACCTTAATTTTTTATCTCCCTTTTGAATTTCTTCTTTAAAAACTCTCTTGCTCCTCTCATAAGTTTGGATATATTCCTGTATCTCAGGGCTCTTTTCATTAAATTTTCTGGTAAAGAGTCTTTAGGGTCAATTTTTTATTTCTTCCTTGTCCCAGATACTGTATTGTAGACTCTGAAGTTTTTGATCAGCTTAATGTGGTCAAAGATGGATCGGAATTCTTGTTCTTTCTTGACAGAATGGACAAGCGTGCTAGCAAGTAGCCTGTCTTTAGTCAAGGAGGCAGGTCTGTTGGAGTCATCCAGAGGAACAGGGGCCATTTTGATTTGACTTCAGGGGTGATCACTGCTATCATTTGATCCTCATGGGATCTCCTTTGAAGATGGACTTTTCTTCCAGACTCTGTTGAGGGCACTGTTTTCTTTGAGCTTTTCAGACTTTACCTGCTCCAGTGACTTTTCTTCACTGATTCTGTCCATTTGTCTTCGAAAGTGGGGTGCCCTTTGTAGTCTCCTTTCCACTATTAGTCTCTTTGTTTATAATTTTTTTCTTTCTAAATCCATCCTTTCTCTACTGCCTTTTAATGAAACTTTGGACTTTGAGGGTCCTTCCTCCTCAGTATTCCGGTGAGATGAAGTAAAAGCTCTTCCCTATGAGGACTTTCCTTGTCTATAATCCTCTGTCTCCCTCTGTGTCATCCCCTTCAGAATCATGGAACTTTTGTTTTGCAGACTCTTTATCACTAAAGTAATCTAGAACCTCCTGATTGTCCCAATCTCCGTCTGTCCTGCCTTTCTTGGACCCTTTCTCCTTTGGGGACTCTTTATCCCTGGTATTTCCCTTATCAAGCAGGAATACTCTAGACTCTTCATCTGTGAACCTTTTCAAAACTTTCCTGTTTTGCTAGTTTTCCTCCGTCAGGATAAAAGAGGACCGCCCCTAAGTTTTATTTGATATTCTTCGATGGGATGTGATGAATGGACTATTCTGAGAAGGACTTGACTTTTCCCAACAGAACCAGAGCCAGACCTCTCAGGACTGTGCTGAATGGAATGTGAGTGCTGAGAGGGGGTATTTTGGCAGAGTGGACTGTACTAAGCATGGGGGCATCTGAGCATGATGAACTCTGACTGGGTGGGGTAGCAATAGGTGAAGGACTATGTGACCTTTTATCATTGCTGAAAGGCCAGGCCAAATATCAGATAGCAGATTTATTAAACTCATCAATAGATTCAGATGGATCATGTTCAAAAGTATCCTTTGGTTCCTCCTGTGATTTGCTTTTCAAAGGACTCTCTTCTTGGGGTTCCCCTTCAGCTTTTTTGGTCTGTTTTTCCTGAGACCCTCGTCTTTTAGAGACAGGAGATTTGCTATAAGGGGGTGAAGAATGATATGATGATGATCTTGGAGACCTAGAGGATCTGTATGACCGGCGAGATCTGCTTCGGGATCTTTGAGAAGACACAGATCTTCTTTTCGGGCTCCTGGACCATGACCGACCTTGCCTAGGACTCCTAGAGTGCCTTCTATTCCAAACAGGTCTATAGCCACCTCGAGATATCTACCTCCTCCTCCTTGATAATACCCTCTACCCCTTCCTCTGTACCCATAAGGTCGTCTTATTCCTCTATTATTCCTGTAATCCCGACGATAATCTCTAGAATAAATATGATCTCTACTACGAGACCTTGAATATGTTCTGGAACGAGACCTAGAACTGTATCTCTTCTTTCTAGAATGTGATCTTGATCTTGATCTAGAACTAGACTGTGATCTAGACTTGGCTCTTGAAGAATGTGATCTAGAATTGGAGCGGCCCAATTCTTTTCTCCTTGGGCTTTATACAGGATCCAGAAGTCAGTGATGCCTTTAAGATACTGCCAAGATTCTTCTAGTAGAGAATGTTATAGGAAATTAAACTCTAAATTCAAATTCAAGTAACGGCTCGGAGGTGGGGGGGTGGGGGGGAGTCTCCTTTCTTGCCGCCAATCCGTCACCACGCATGAGAGTTCTCAACACCCAACGGTCCTGTCTCCTCGATTTTTTTTTCTTTTTGGCTTTTACAAGTCCTACCTGACACGCCAAAGCAGATTCTCGGTTTATCCGCTGATAGGTTTCCTTTTCAAAGGAGAGGAAGACCATAGAGGTGGCCTCATCTCGCTAGCTCGGCTCCGTCACTTCCGACTTCCTTTTCTTATTTTTTAATATTCTTTCTTTGTTTTGTCCATTTGGTGTTTTGATTATTATGTGACTGGATGAATTTCTTTTCTAGTCCAATCTATTTGGAATTGTGTAGGCTTCTTGTATGTTCATGGGCATCTCTTTCTTCAGGTTAGGGAAGTTTTCTTCTATAATTTTGTTGAAGATATTTACTGGCCCTTTAAGTTGGGAGTCCTCACTCTCTTCTATACCTATTATCCTTAGATTTGATCTTCTCATTGTGCTTTGAACTTCCTGGATGCTTTGTGTTAGGAGCGCTTTGCAGTTTGCATTTTCTTTGATGGTTGTGTCAATGTTTTCTATGGTATCTTCTGCACCTGAGATTCTCTTTTCTGTCTCTTGCATTTTGTTGGTGATGCTTGCATGTGTGACTCCTGATCTCTTTCCTAGGTTTTCTGTCTCCTGGGTTGTCTCTCTTTGTGCATTTTTTATTGCTTCTATTTCCATTTTGAAATCCTGGATGGTTGTGTTCAATTCCTTTACCTGTTTGCTTGTGTTTTCATGTAATACTTTAAGGGATTTTTGTGTTTCCTCTTTAAGGACTTAAGGACTTCTACCTGTTTATCTTTGTTGCCCTGTATTTCTTTTTTTTCTTTTTCTTTTTGTTTTTATTAACTTGAGTATTTCTTATTTACATTTCGAATGTTATTCCCTTTCCCGGTTTCCGGGCAAACGTCCCCCTAACCCCTCCCCCGCCCACTCTATATGGGTGTTCCCTTCCCCAACCTCCCCCCATTACCGCCCTCCCCCCAAGAATTACGTTCACTCGGGGTTCAGTTTTGGCAGGACCAAGGGCTTCCCCTTACACTGGTGCTCTTACTAGGCCATTCATTGCTACCTATGAGGTCAGAGTCCAGGGTCAGTCCATGTATAGTCTTTATGTAGTGGCTTAGTCCCTGGAAGCTCTGGTTGCTTGGCATTGTTGTTCATAAGGGGTCTCGAGCCCCTTCAAGCTCTTCTATTCCTTTCTCTGATTCCTTCAACAGGGGTCCCATTCTCAGTTCAGTGGTTTGCTGCTGGCATTCACCTCTGTATTTGCTGTATTCTGGGTGTCTCTCAGGAGAGATCTACATCCGGCTCCTGTCGGCCTGCACTTCTTTGCTTCATCCATCTTATCTAATTGGGTGGCTGTATATGTATGGGCCACATGTGGGGCAGGCTCTGAATGGGTGTTCCTTCTGTGTCTGTTTTAATCTTTGCCTCTCTATTCCCTGCCAAGGGTGTTCTTGTTCCCCTTTTAAAGAAGGAGTAAAGAATTCACATTTTGATCATCTGTCTTGAGTTTCATGTGTTCTATGCATCTAGGGTAATTCAAGCATTTGGGCTAATAGCCACTTATCAATGAGTGCATACCATGTGTGTTTTTCTGTGATTGGGTTACCTCGCTCAGGATGATATTTTCTAGTTCCATCCATTTGCCTATGAATTTCATGAAGTCATTGTTTTTGATAGCTGAGTAGTACTCCATTGTGTAGATGTACCACATTTTCTGTATCCATTCCTCTGTTGAAGGGCATCTGGGTTCTTTCCAGCTTCTGGCTATCATAAATAAGGCTGCGATGAACATAGTGGAGCATGTGTCTTTTTTATATGTTGGGGCATCTTTTGGGTATATGCCCAAGAGAGGTATAGCTGGATCCTCAGGTAGTTCAAAGTCCAATTTTCTGAGGAACCTCTAGACTGATTTCCAGAATGGTTGTACCAGTCTGCAATCCCACCAACAATGGAGGAGTGTTCCTCTTTCTCCACATCCTCACCAGCATTTGTTGTCACCTGAGTTTTTGATCTTAGCCATTTTGACTGGTGTGAGGTGAAATCTCAGGGTTGTTTTGATTTGCACTTCCCTTATGACTAAAGATGTTGAACATTTCTTTAGGTGTTTCTCAGCCATTCGGCATTCCTCAGCTGTGAATTCTTTGTTTAGATCTGAACCCCATTTTTTAATAGGGTTATTTGTCTCCCTGTGGTCTAAGTTCTTGAGTTATTTGTATATTTTGGATATAAGGCCTCTATCTGTTGTAGGATTGGTAAAGATATTTCCCCAATCTGTTGGTTGCAGTTTTGTCCTAAACACAGTGTCCTTTGCCTTACAGAAGCTTTGTAGTTTTATGAGATCCCATTTGCCTATTCTTGATCTTAGAGCATAAGCCATTGGTGTTTTGTTCAGGAAATTTTCTCCAGTGCCCATGTGTTCGAGTTGCTTCCCCACTTTTTCTTCTTCTAGTTTGAGTGTATCTGGTTTGATGTGGAGGTCCTTGATCCACTTGGATTTAAGCTTTGTACAGGGTCATAAGCATGGATCGATCTGCATTCTTCTACATGTTGACGTCCAGTTGAATCAGCACCATTTGCTGAAAATGCTATCTTTTTTCCATCGGATGGTTTTGGCTCCTTTGTCAAAAATCAAGTGACCATAGGTGTGTGGGTTCATTTCTAGGTCTTCAATTCTATTCTATTGGTCTATCTGTCTGTCTCTGTGCCAATACCATGTAGTTTTTATCACTATTGCTCTGTAATACTGCTTGAGTTCATTGATAGTGATTCCCCTTGAAGACCTTTTATTGTTGAGGATAGTTTTAGCTATCCTTGGTTTTTTGTTATTCCAGATGAATTTGCAAATTTTTCTGTCTAACTCTTTGAAGTTTTGGATTGGTGTTTTGATGGGGATTGCATTGAATCTGTAGATCGCTTTTGGTAAAATGGCCATTTTTACTATATTAATCCTGCCAATCCATGAGCATGGGAGATCTTTCCATCTTTTGACGTCTTCTTCAATTTCTTTCTTCAGAGGCTTGAAGATCTTATTGTACAGATCTTTTGCTTGCTTGGTTAAAGTCACACCGAGGTACTTTATATTATTTGGGAGTATTATGAAGGGTGTCGTTTCCCTAATTTCTTTCCCGGCTGGTTTCTCTTTTGTGTAGAGGAAGGCTACTGATTTATTTGAGTTAATTTTATACCCAGTCAATTTGCTGAAGTTGTTTATCAGCTTTAGTAGTTCTCTGGTGGAACTTTTGGGATCACTTAAATATACTATCATATCATCTGCAAATAGTGATATTTTGACTTCTTCTTTTCCAATCTGTATCCCCTTGATCTCCTTTTGTTGTCTGATTGCTCTGGCTAGAACTTCATGAACTATATTGAATAAGTAGGGAGAGAGTGGGCAGCCTTGTCTAGTCCCTAATTTTAGTGGGATTGCTTCACGTTTCTCTGCTTTTAGTTTAATGTTAGTGACTGGTTTGCTGTATATGGCTTTTACTATGTTTAGGTATGGGCCTTGGATTCCTATTCTTTCCAGGACTTGTATCATGAAGGGGTGTTGAATTTTGTCAAATTCTTTCTCAACATCTAATGAAATGATCATGTGGTTTTGTTCTTTCAGTTTGTTTATATAATGGATCACGTTGATGGTTTTCCGTATATTAAACCATCCCTGCATGCCTTGGATGAAGCCTATTTGATCATGGTGGATGATTGTTTTGATGTCCTCTTGGATTCAGTTTGCCAGAATGTTATTGAGTATTTTTACATCGATATTCATAAGGGAAATTGGTCTGAAGTTCTCTTTCTTTGTCGGGTCTTTGTGTAGTTTAGGTAAAAGAGTAATTGTGGCTTCATAGAAGGAATTCGGTAGTGCTCCATCTGTTTCAATTTTGTGTAATAGTTTGGATAGTATTGGTATGAGGTCTTCTATGAAGGTCTGCTAGAATTCTGCACTAAACTCATCTAGACCTGGGCTCTTTTTGGTTGGGAGACCTTTACAGACTGCTTCTATTTCCTTAGGAGTTATGGGGTTGTTTAACTGGTTTATCTGTTCCTGATTCAACTTCGGTACCTGGTATCTGTCTAGGAAATTGTCCATTTCCTGCAGATTTTCAATTTTTTTTGAATATAGGCTTTTGTAGTAGGATCTGATGATTTTTGAATTTTCTGTGATTGTGTAGTTATGTCTCCCTTTTCAGTTCTGATTTCGTTAATTTGGACACACTCTTTGTGTCCTCTCACTAGTCTGGCTAAGGGTTTATCTATCTTGTTGAGTATCTCAAAGAACCAACTTTTGGTTCTGTTGATTCTTTCTATGGTCCTTTTTGTTTCTATTTGGTTGATTTCAGCTCTGAGTTTGATTATTTCCTGCCTTCTACTCCTCCTGGGTGTATTTGCTTCTTTTTGTTCTAGAGCTTTTAGGTGTGCTGTCAGACCTGTTTCTCTCCTGTTTCTTTCTGCAGGCACTCAGAGCTTTCATCTTAGCACAGCTTTCATTTTGTCCCATAAGTTTGAGTATGTTGTACCTTCATTTTCGTTAAATTCTAAGAAGTTTTTAATTTCTTTCCTTATATCTTCATTGACTAGGTTATCGTTGAGTAGAGTATTGTTCAACTTCCACATATATGTGGCGTTCTTCCCTTATTGTTATTGAAGACCAGCTTTAGCCCCTCTATTTAGAAATAATGGGATTATTTCTATCTTTTTGTATCTGTTGAGGCCTGTTTTTTGACCAATTACATGGTCAATGTTGGAGAAAGTACCATGAGGTGCTGAGAAGAATGTATATCCTTTTGCTTTAGGATAGAATGTTCTATAAATATCTGTTAAGTCCATTTGGTTCATGACTTCTCTTAGTCTGTCTATGTCTCTGTTTAATTTCTGTTTCCATGACCTGTCCATTGATGAGAGTGGGGTGTTGAAATCTCCTACTATTGTTGTGTGAGGTGCAATGTGTGTTTTGAGCATTAGTAAGGTTTCTTTTACGTATGTAGGTGCCCTTGTATTTGGGGCATAGATATTTAGGATTGAGAGTTCATCTTGGTGGATTTTTCCTTTGATGAATATGAAGTGTCCTTCCTTAACTTTTTTGATGACTTTTAGTTGAAAATTCATTTTATTTGATATTAGAATGGCTACTCCAGCTTGCTTCTTCAGACCATTTGCTTGGAAAGTTGTTTTCCAGCCTTTCACTCTGAGGTAATGTCTGTCTTTGTCTCTGAGGTGTGTTTCCTGTAGGCAGCAGAATGCAGGGTCCTCATTGCATATCCAGTTTGTTAATCTATGTCTTTTATTGGTGAGTTGAGACCATTGATGTCGAGAGATATTAAGGAATAGTGATTATTGTTCCTGTTATATTCATATTTGGAAGTGAGGTTATGTTTGTGCACTTTTCTTCTCTTTGTTTTGTTTCCAAGACGATTAGATTCTTGCTTTTTCTAGGGTGTAGCTTGCCTCCGTATGTTGGGCTTTACCATTTATTATCCTTTGTAGGGCTGGATTTGTAGAAATATATTGTGTAAATTTGGTTGTGTCATGGAATATCTTGGTTTCTCCATCTATGTTAATTGAGAGTTTTGCAGGATAGAGTAACCTGGGCTGGCATTTGTGTTCTCTTAAGGTCTGCATTCCATCTGTCCAGGATCTTCTGGCTTTCATAGTCTCTGGTGAGAAGACTGATGTGATTCTTATAGGTCTGCCTTTACATGTTACTTGACCTTTTTCCCTTACTGCTTTTAATATTCTTTATTTTGTGTATTTGGTGTTTTGTCTATTATGTGATGTGAGGAGTTTCTTTTCTAGTCCATTTTTTGGAGTTCTGTAGGCTTCCCTGTATGCTTATGGGCATCTCTTTCTGTATGTTAGGAAAGTTTTCTTCTACGATTTTGTTGAAGATATTTACTGTTCCTTTGGCCTGGGAGTCTTCACTGTCTTCTATACCTATTATCCTTAGGTTTGATCTTCTCATTGAGTCCTGGATTTCCTTTATGTTTTGGACCAGTAGCTTTTTCCGTTTTACATTATCTTTGACAGTTGTGTTGATGATTTCAATGGAATCTTCTGCTCCTGAGATTCTCTCTTCTATCTCTTGTATTCTGTTGGTGATGCTTGTATCTATGGCTCCTTTTTTCTTCCTTTAGTTTTCTATATCCAGGGTTTTTCCCCCGTGTTCTTTCTTGATTGCTTCTCTTTCCATGTTTAATTCCTTCAAATGTTTGATTGTGTTTTCTTGGAATTCTTTCAGGGATTTTTGTGATTTGTCTGTATAGGCTTCTACTTGTTTATTTATGTTTTCCTGCATTCCTCTAAGGGAGTTCTTCATGTTTTTCTTGACGTCCTAATGCATTATGATCAAATACAATTTCAAATCTAGATCTTGCTTTTCTGGTGTGTTTGGATATTCAGTGTTTGCTTTGGTGGGAGAATTGGGCTCCAATGATGCCATATAGTTTTGGTTTCTGTTGCTTGGGTTCCTGGGCTTGCCTCTCACCATCAGATTATCTCTGGTGTTACTTTGTTCTGCTATTTCTGACAGTGGCTAGACTGTCCTATAAGCCTGTGTGTCAGGAGTGCTGTAGACATGTTTTCCTGTTTCCTTTCAGCCAGTTATAGGAACAGAGTGTTCTGCTTTCAGTCATGTAGTTTTTCCTGTCTACAGGTCTTCAGCTGTTCCTGTGGGCCTGTGTCCTGAGTTCACCAAAAAGGTGACTTGGAGCAGTAATGTTGGTCTTACCTGTGGTTCCGAGGGTCGAGTTTGCTCGTGGGTGTTACTTTTGAGCTCTCCCTGAGGGCAGCCACCAGGAGCACCTGTGCCCCCCTTACGAGGAGCCTTTACCACGGTCCCAGATGGCATTTGGTGTTTTCCTCTGGAGTCAGAAATTTGGGCAGAGTGTAGTCTCTTCTGGATTCCCAGGCATGTCTGCCTCTCTGAAGTTTTTGCTCTCCCTCCCACAGGATTTAGGTGCAGTGAACTGTTGATCCAGTCTCCTCAGGTTCCGGAGGTGTCTCTGGCGCAGGGTACTTGCAGCTCCAGTGCCCCTATCTACCGTTTCCCAGAGGCCGTATACAGTTTCCTCTTGGGCCAGGGATGTGGGCAGGGGTGGGCAGTATTTGTGGTCTCTTCAGCTCTGCAGTCTCAGGAGTGCCCACCTGTCCGGGCGGTGAGCTCTCTCTCCCACGGGGTTTGGAGATGCTGATATTCTTACCAGTACCCACATATTTGCTCTTAACTCTATGTAACTCCAGTTCCAAGGGTTACATTTTTTCTGTGGGTACCACACACACATGTCACAGGCATTCACGCTGACAATGAACCTCCAAATGTCCAGCTCCCTCACCCTGTCCCTAGTTCCCTCACCTTGTCCCCAACTTTCTCATACTGCCCCTAGCTCCCTCACCCATCCTCAGCTCCCTCAACTTGCTGTGTCTCCCTCAAGCTATCTTTAAGCTGTCTCCCTCTTTCTCTCTGTGGCACCAGATGCTCACCAAGCACCTACAAAATGCCAGGTCCTGTGCTTCCCAGCACTCATTTTTACTTCATGATTCATCTGTACCATTAAAATCCTTCAGTTTTTCAGATGAGAGAATTTAAGGCTCAAAGTTGAGTAGGCATTTGCCCAGGTCTTTTAAGGAATACTAAATAGATAATTGAACTGTGATGGGACTCAGGTAGTCAGAATTGAAAAATCAGTGCTCTATTAGGACTTACAAGAGTTTCTTACAGTGAGTTTCTTGAGACAGGTACACAGATGTTGGGATGAGTTCACCAGGGGAAGAAAAGCTTAGAAGTTGAATCTTAGAGTTACTTTTGGCTTCTTTCTGTCTTAGGAAGTCATTTCTAATTCCCACTTCCAGTGTTCCTTCTGTGGCTAAGAAGTCTGTTTCTTTTGAGATAGGGTCTCATTAGCTCAGGCTGCCCTAGGACTCACTACATAGCTACCATGCCTAGGCTATGCTATGCTGGAGATGGAACTTCATGCATGCTGGGCAGTCACTCTCTCAGTCGAACCACATACCCTTTCTGTATTGTCAGTAGCCCTGTCTCAATGTTGATTATCCATCCTCAAAATCCCTAAAACTCTCTCTCCTCTCCTCTCACTGTCTTTTGTTGTCTGTCTTGTTTCTGTATTATCAAGTTTGTCCATCTGTCTCTCATTCTGTATTATCAGGCTCTTTCAACAGACTGGCTTGACACCTGATTTCTCGACCACAGTGGGCTGAGAGGGAAGGTGTCAACAACCTCTCTGTGCTTCCCTATTCCCAGCAACAAGATGAGGGAGAGCAGTATTATTAGTTCTTTTAAAATTCCATACAAGGTATTTCAATCATGTTTACAACCCAGAGCCAGCTTCTCCTAGAAACGAGCTTCTCAACCTGTGGCTCACAACCCCTTGGTGTGTGTGTGTGTGTGTGTGTGTGTGTGTGTGTGTGTGTGTGGTTGAATTACACTCTCTCAGGGTTGCATATCAGATACCCTGTGTACCAGATATTTACATTAAGATTCATAACAGCAGCAAAAATACAGTTATGAAGAAGCAACAAAAATAATTTTATGGATGGGGGGATCACCACAATGTGAGAAAGTGTATTAAAGGGTCACAGTGTTAGGAAGGTTGAGAACCACTGTATTGGAAACACACTCCTAATCATTCCACTCTGCGTCCTCTTTTTCACTTCCTAAAAATCCTTCAATTCCATTTTGGGCAGCAACAGTCTATTGTCTGGGGAGCACTAAGTGGATTATGCTGTGTAAAAGATATCATGGTTTCCCATCATGTTCACCGGGATTGGAATGAGGATCTGATTTGACCAGTTAAGAGCAAGGTTGTGGGTTCACAAAAGTCCAATGTGGCATCTTGCCAAGTAAGACGGTGCAAAGATCAGTTGTACTTGTTGGTTCTCTCTCATGAGGTCAGAAGAGTGTGTGCTGTCTCTTCCTGACCTCCTCACCATCTCCACCCAGACCAGGACTATCAGTAACAGGTCTGTTTGTCACTGCAAGCTGCCACTTGTTTATATCCCTTTCCTTGAAAGATCCCATCTTCCCACTTGGGCTCTTACCAGCCACTTAACCTCTGTGGTGTTCTAAATGAAATGTTCATATGTAAAGTGTAAAAGCCACACAGAACAGAAATGTGCAATGTTGGATTTTCTGGCTCTGGGTTACCTCACCTTAGATGATCATTTTTATTCCACAGTTACCTCAACATTTCAAATTTAATTTTTTATTGGATATTTTGTTTATTTACA